>NC_091132.1:149402105-149693901 GCF_040183065.1 Periplaneta americana | reverse complement strand
ATGTGGATTTACCTATATATATCAACAATTTCACGTTCGCATGCAGAGGGATATGGGTTTGTTGGTGTAAATCGTCCAATTGTAAAAATCGTCGTTTCTGGCGGTAAAAACACGATTTTGCTATAAACGTTAATAAAATCTCTATATTCCAACCGATTGTGCTAATTCTTTCACAGAGTGTTTAGTATACATGATTGAACTATATTATATCACTGGTTTCGATTTTCCCCACTAAAAAAAATCCTTCAAAATATTTTGTTTTGCGAGATTTTTAACTATATAAATATCTATTAAATCAACAAGTTCCGTGGGATTTGTCTGATTTCTTAAAAAAATGTTAAATTCATGTGGTTTCACCTATATATAACAACAATTTCACGTTCGCATGCAGAGGAATATGGGTTTGTTGGTGTAAATCGTCCAATTGTAAAAATCGTCGTTTCTTGCGGTAAAAACACGATTTTGCTATAAACGTTAATAAAATCTCTATATTCCAACCGATTGTGCTAATTCTTTCACAGAAAGTTTAATATACATAAAAAATCTTTCAAAATATTTCGTTTTTGCGAAATTTTCATCTATATAAATATGAATAAAATCTACAAATTCCGTGGGATTTGTCTAATTTCTTAAAAAAATGTTAAATTCATGTGTATTCACCTATATATAACAACAATTTCACGTTCGCATGCAGAGGAATATGGGTTTGTTTGTGTAAATGGTCCAATTGTAAAAATCGTCGTTTCTTGCGGTAAAAACACGATTTTGCTATAAACGTTAATAAAACCTCCATATTCCAACCGATTGTGCTAATTCTTTCACAGAGTGTTTAATATGTATGATTGAACAGTATTATATCACTGGTTTCGATTTTCCCCACAAACCAAAATCTTTCAAAAATGTTGTTTTTGCGAGATTTTTATCTATATAAATATCAATAAAATCTACAAATTCCGTGGGATTTGTCTAATTTCTTAAAAATATGTAAAATTTATATGGAGTTACCTATATATAACAACAATTTCACGTTCGCATGCAGAGGAATATGGGTTTGTTTGTGTAAATCGTCCAATTGTAAAAATCGTCGTTTCTGGCGGTAAAAACACGATTTTGCTATAAACGTTAATAAAATCTCTATATTCCAACCGATTGTGCTAATTCTTTGACAGAGTGTTTAGTATACATGATTGAAATGTATTATATCACTGGTTTCGATTTTCCCCAAGAAAAAAAATCCTTAAAAAAATTTCGTTTTTGCGAGATTTTTAACTATATAAATATCAATAAAATCTACAAATTCCGTGGGATTTGTCTAATTTCTTAAAAAATATGTTAAATTCATGTGGAGTTACCTATATATAACAACAATTTCACGTTCGCATGCAGAGGAATATGGGTTTGTTTGTGTAAATCGTCCAATTGTAAAAATCGTCGTTTCTTGCGGTAAAAACACGATTTTGCTGTAAACGTTAATAAAATTTCTATATTCCACACGATTGTGCTAATTCTTTGACAGAGTGTGTAGTATACTAGATTGAACTGTATTATATCACTGGTTTCGATTTTCCCACAAAAAAAATCCTTCAAAAAATTTCGTTCTTGCGAGATTTTTAACTAGATAAATATCTATAAAATCAACAAGTTCCGTGGGATTTGTCTAATTTCTTAAAAGATTGTTAAATTCATCTGGATTCACCTATATATAACAACAATTTCACGTTCGCATGCAGAGGAATATGGGTTTGTTTATGTAAATCGTCCAATTGTAAAAATTTTCGTTTCTTGCTGTAAAAACACGATTTTGCTATAAACGTTAATAAAACCTCTATATTTCAACCGATTGTGCTAATTCTTTCACAGTGTGTTTCATATACATGATACAACTGTATTATATCACTGGTTTCGATTTTCCCCTGAAACCAAAATCTTTCAAAAAATTTCGTTTTTGCGAAATTTTCATCTATATAAATATGAATAAAATCTACAAATTCCGTGGGATTTGTCTAATTTCTTAAAAAATTTTAAATTCATGTGTATTCACCTATATATAACAACAATTTCACGTTCGCATGCAGAGGAATATGGGTTTGTTTGTGTAAATGGTCCAATTGTAAAAATCGTCGTTTCTTGCGGTAAAAACACGATTTTGCTATGAACGTTAATAAAACCTACATATTCCAACCGATTGTGCTAATTCTTTCACAGAGTGTTTAATATGTATGATTGAACAGTATTATATCACTGGTTTCGATTTTCCCCACAAACCAAAATCTTTCAAAAAATGTTGTTTTTGCGAGATTTTTATCTATATAAATATCAATAAAATCTACAAATTCCGTGGGATTTGTCTAATTTCTTAAAAATATGTTAAATTCATGTGGATTCACCTATATATAACAACAATTTCACGTTCGCATGCAGAGGAATATGGGTTTGTTTGTGTAAATCGTCCAATTGTAAAAATCGTCGTTTCTGGCGGTAAAAACACGATTTTGCTATAAACGTTAATAAAATCTCTATATTCCAACAGATTGTGCTAATTCTTTCACAGAGTGTTTCATATATATGATAGAACTGTATTATATCACTGGTTTCGATTTTCCCCTGAAAGCAAAATCTTTCAAAAAATTTCGTTTTTGCGAAATTTTCATCTATATAAATATGAATAAAATCTACAAATTCCGTGGCATTTGTCTAATTTCTAAAAAAAATATTACATTCCTGTGGATTCACCTATATATAACAACAATTTCACGTTCGCATGCAGATGAATATGGGTTTGTTTGTGTAAATCGTCCAATTATAAAAATCGTCGTTTCTTGCGGTAAAAACACGATTTTGCTATAAACGATAATAAAACCTCTATATTTCAACCGATTGTGCTAATTCTGTCACAGAGTGTTTAATATATATTATTGAACAGTATTATATCACTGGTTTCGATTTTCCCCACAAACCAAAATCCTTCAAAAAATGTTGTTTTTGCGAGATTATTAACTATATAAATATGAATAAAATCTACAAATTACGTGGGATTTGTCTAATTTCTTAAACAAATGTTAAATTCATGTGCATTCACCTATATATAACAACAATTTCACGTTCGCATGCAGAGGAATATGGGTTTGTTTGTATAAATCGTCCAATTGTAAAAATCGTCGTTTCTTGCGGTAAAAACACGATTTTGTTATAAACGTTAATAGAACCTCTATATTCCAACCGATTGTGCTAATTCTTTCACAGAGTGTTTAATATACATGATTGAACAGTATTATATCACTGTTTTCGACTTTCCCCACAAACCAAAATGTTTCAAAACATGTAGTTTTTGCGAGATTATTAACTAAATAAATATTAATAAAATCTACAAATTCCGTGGGATTTGTCTAATTTCTTAAAAGATTGTTAAATTCATGTGGATTCACCTATATATAACAACAATTTCACGTTCGCATGCAGAGGAATATGGGTTTGTTTATGTAAATCGTCCAATTGTAAAAATTTTCGTTTCTTGCTGTAAAAACACGATTTTGCTATAAACGTTAATAAAACCTCTATATTTCAACCGATTGTGCTAATTCTTTCACAGTGTGTTTCATATACATGATAGAACTGTATTATATCACTGGTTTCGATTTTCCCCTGAAACCAAAATCTTTCAAAAAATTTCGATTTTGCGAAATTTTCATCTATATGAATATGAATAAAATCTACAAATTCCGTGGGATTTGTCTAATTTCTTAGAAAAATGTTAAAATCATGTGTATTCACCTATATATAACAACAATTTCACGTTCGCATGCTGAGGAATATGGGTTTGTTTGTGTAAATGGTCCAATTGTAAAAATCGTCGTTTCTTGCGGTAAAAACACGATTTTGATATAAACGTAAATAAAACCTCCATATTCCAACCGATTGTGCTAATTCTTTCACAGAGTTTTTAATATGTATGTTTGAACAGTATTATATCACTGGTTTCGATTTTCCCCACAAACCAAAATCTTTCAAAAAATGTTGTTTTTGCGATAATTTTAACTATATAAATATGAATAAAATCTACAAATTCCGTGGCATTTGTCTAATTTCTAAAAAAAATATTACATTCATGTGGATTCACCTATATATAACAACAATTTCACGTTCGCATGCAGATGAATATGGGTTTGTTTGGGTAAATCGTCCAATTGTAAAAATCGTCGTTTCTTGCGGTAAAAACACGATTTTGCTATAAACGATAATAAAACCTTTATATTCCAACCGATTGTGCTAATTCTGTCACAGAGTGTTTAATATATATTATTGAACAGTATTATATCACTGGTTTCGATTTTCCCCACAAACCAAAATTTTTCAAAACATGTTCTTTTTGCGAGATTTTTAACTATATAAATATGAATAAAATTTACAAATTCCGTGGGATTTGTCTAATTTCTTAAACAAATGTTAAATTCATGTGCATTCACCTATATATATAAACAATTTCACGTTCGCATGCACAGGAATATGGGTTTGTTTGTATAAATCGTCCAATTGTAAAAATCGTCGTTTCTTGCGGTAAAAACTCGATTTTGCTATAAACGTTAATAGAACCTCTATATTCCGACCGATTGTGCTAATTTATTTCACAGAGTGTTTAATATACATGATTGAACAGTATTATATCACTGTTTTCGACTTTCCCCACTAACCAAAATGTTTCAAAAAATGTTGTTTTTGCGAGATTTTTAACTATATAAATATCAATAAAATCTACAAATTCCGTGGGATTTGTCTAATTTCTTAAAAGAATGTTAAATTCATGTGGTTTCAAATATATATAACAACAATTTCACGTTCGTATGCAGAGGAATATGGGTTTGTTTGTGTAAATGATCCAATTGTAAAAATCGTCGTTTCTTGCGGTAAAGACACGATTTTGCTATAAACGATAATAAAACCTCTATATTCCAACCGATTGTGCTAATTCTTTCACAGAGTGTTTCATATATATGATAGAACTGTATTATATCACTGGTTTCGATTTTCCCCTGAAAGCAAAATCTTTCAAAAAATTTCGTTTTTGCGAAATTTTCATCTATATAAATATGAATAAAATCTACAAATACCGTGGGATTTGTCTAATTTCTTAAAAAAATGTTAAATTCATGTGGATTAACCTATATATAACAACAATTTCACGTTCGCATGCAGAGGAATATGGGTTTGTTTGTGTAAATCGTCCAATTGTAAAAATCGTCGTTTCTTGCGGTAAAAACACGATTTTGCTATAAACGTTTATAAAACCTCTAAATTCCAACCGATTGTGCTAATTCTTTCACAGAGTGTTTAATATACATGATTGAGCAGTATTATATCACTGGTTTCGATTTTCCCCACAAACCAAAATGTTTCAAAAAATGTTGTTTTTGAGAGATTTTTAACTATATAAATATCAATAAAATCTACAAATTCCGTGCGATTTGTCTAATTTCTTAAAAAAATGTTAAATTCATGTGGATTCACCTATATATAACAACAATTTCACGTTCGCATGCAGATGAATATGGGTTTGTTTGTATAAATCGTCCAATTGTAAAAATCGTCGTTTCTTGCGGTAAAAACACGATTTTGCTATAAACGTTAATAGAACCTCTATATTCCAACCGATTGTGCTAATTCTTTCACAGAGTGTTTAATATATATGATTGAACAGTATTATCTCACTGGTTTTGATTTCCCCCACAAACCAAAATCTTTCAAAACATGTTGTTTTTTTGAGATTTTAACTATATAAATATCAATAAAATCTACAAATTCCGTGGGATCTGTCTAATTTCTTAAAAGATTGTTAAATTCATGTAGATTCACCTATATATTACAACAATTTCACGTTCGCATGCAGAGGAATATGGGTTTGTTTGTGTTAATCGTCCAATTGTAAAAATCGTCGTTTCTTGCGGTAAAAACACGATTTTGCTATAAACGTTAATAAAACCTCTATATTCCAACCGATTGTGCTAATTCTTTCACAGAGTGTTTAATATACATCAATGAATTGTAATATATCACTGGTTTCGATTTTCCCCTGAAACCAAAATCTTTCAAAAAATTCGATTTTGCGAAATTTTCATCTATATAAATATGAATAAAATCTACAAATTCCGTGGGATTTGTCTAATTTCTTTAAAAAATTTTAAATTCCTGTGGATTCACCTATATATAACAACAATTTCACTTTCGCATGCAGATGAATATGGGTTTGTTTGTGTAAATCGTCCAATTCTAAAAATCGTCGTTTCTTGCGATAAAAACACGATTTTGCTATAAACGTTAATAATAGCTCTATATTCCAACCGATTGTGCTAATTCTTTCACAGAGTGTTTAATATACATAATTGAACAGTATTATATCACTGTTTTCGATTTTCCTATCAAACCAAAATGTTTCAAAAATGTTGTTTTGCGAGATTTTTAACTATATAAATATCAATAAAATCTACAAATTCCGTGGGATTTGTCTAATTTCTTAAAAGAATGTTAAATTCATGAGGATTCACCTATATATAACAACAATTATACGTTCGCATGCAGAGGAATATGGGTTTGTTTGTGTAAATCGTCCAATTGTAAAAATCGTCGTTTCTTGCGGTAAAAACACGATTTTGTTATAAACGTTAATAGAACTTCTATATTCCAACCGATTGTGCTAATTCTTTCACAGAGTGTTTAATATACATGGTTGAACAGTATTATCTCACTGGTTTTGATTTCCCCCACAAACCAAAATCTTTCAAAACATGTTGTTTTTTTGAGATTTTAACTATATAAATATCAATACAATCTACAAATTCCGTGGGATTTGTCTAATTCCTTAAAAGATTGTTAAATTCATGTAGATTCACCTATATATTACAACAATTTCACGTTCGCATGCAGAGAAATATGGGTTTGTTTGTGTTAATCGTCCAATTGTAAAAATCGTCGTTTCTTGCGGTAAAAACACGATTTTGCTATAAACGTTCATAAAACCTCTATATTCCAACCGATTCTGCTAATTCTTTCACAGAGTGTTTAATATACATCAATGAATTGTAATATATCACTGGTTTCGATTTTCCCCTTAAAACCAAAATCTTTCAAAAAATTTCGATTATGCGAAATTTTCATCTATATAAATATGAATAAAATCTACAAATACCGTGGGATTTGTCTAATTTCTTTAAAAATGTTAAATTCATGTGGATTCACCTATATATAACAACAATTCCTCTTTCGCATGCAGAGGAATATGGGTTTGTTTGTGTAAATCGTCCAATTGTAAAAATCGTCGTTTCTTGCGGTAAAAACACGATTTTGCTATAAACGTTAATAATACCTATATGTTCCAACCGATTGTGCTAATTCTTTCACAGAGTGTTTAATATACATAATTGAACAGTATTATATCACTGTTTTCGATTTTGCCCTCAAACCAAAATGTTTCAAAAAATGTTGTTTTGCGAGATTTTTAACTATATAAATATCAATAAAATCTACAAATTCCGTGGGATTTGTCTAATTTCTTAAAGAATGTTAAATTCATGTGGATTCACCTATATATAACAACAATTTCACGTTCGCATGCAGAGGAATGTGGGTTTGTTTGTGTAAATCGTCCAATTGTAAAAATCGTCGTTTCTTGCGGTAAAAACACGATTTTGCTATAAACGATAATAAAACCTCTATATTCCAACCGATTTTGCTTATTCTTTCACAGAGTGTTTCATATACATGATAGAACTGTATTATATCACTGGTTTCGATTTTCCCCTGTAAGCAAAATCTTTCAAAAAATTTCGTTTTTGCGAAATTTTCATCTATGTAAATATGAATAAAATCTACAAATTCCGTGGGATTTGTCTAATTTCTTAAAAAAATGTTAAATTCATGTGGATTCACCTATATATAACAACAATTTCACGTTCGCATGCAGAGGAATATGGGTTTGTTTGTGTAAATCGTTCAATTGTAAAAATCGTCGTTTCTTGCGGTAAAAACACGATTTTGCTATAAACGTTAATAAAACCTCTATATTCCAACCGATTGTGCTAATTCTTTCACAGAGTGTTTAATATACATGATTGAGCAGTATTATATCACTGGTTTCGATTTTCCCCACAAACCAAAATGTTTCAAAAAATGTTGTTTTTGCGAGATTTTTAACTATATAAATATCAATAAAATCTACAAATTCCGTGGGATTTGTCTAATTTCTTAAAAAAATGTTAAATTCATGTGGATTCACGTATATATAACAACAATTTCACGTTCGCGTGCTGATGAATATGGGTTTGTTTGTATAAATCGTCCAATTGTAAAAATCGTCGTTTCTTGCGGTAAAAACACGATTTTGCTATAAACGTTAATAGAACCTCTATGTTCCAACCGATTGTGCTAATTCTTTCACAGAGTGTTTAATATAGATGATTCCACAGAATTATCTCACTGGTTTTGATTTCCCCCACAAACCAAAATCTTTCAAAACATGTTGTTTTTTTGAGATTTTAACTATATAAATATCAATAAAATCTACAAATTCAGTGGGATTTGTCTAATTTCTTAAAAGATTGTTAAATTCATGTAGATTCACCTATATATTACAACAATTTCACGTTCGCATGCAGAGGAATATGGGTTTGTTTGTGTAAATCGTCCAATTGTAAAAATCGTCGTTTCTTGCGGTAAAAACACGATTTTGCTATAAACGTTAATAAAACCTCTATATGCCAACCGATTGTGCTAATTCTTTCACAGAGTGTTTAATATAGATGATTCCACAGAATTATCTCACTGGTTTTGATTTCCCCCACAAACCAAAATCTTTCAAAACATGTTGTTTTTTTGAGATTTTAACTATATAAATATCAATAAAATCTACAAATTCAGTGGGATTTGTCTAATTTCTTAAAAGATTGTTAAATTCATGTAGATTCACCTATATATTACAACAATTTCACGTTCGCATGCAGAGGAATATGGGTTTGTTTGTGTAAATCGTCCAATTGTAAAAATCGTCGTTTCTTGCGGTAAAAACACGATTTTGCTATAAACGATAATAAAACCTCTATATTCCAACCGATTTTGCTTATTCTTTCACAGAGTGTTTCATATACATGATAGAACTGTATTATATCACTGGTTTCGATTTTCCCCTGTAAGCAAAATCTTTCAAAAAATTTCGTTTTTGCGAAATTTTCATCTATGTAAATATGAATAAAATCTACAAATTCCGTGGGATTTGTCTAATTTCTTAAAAAAATGTTAAATTCATGTGGATTCACCTATATATAACAACAATTTCACGTTCGCATGCAGAGGAATATGGGTTTGTTTGTGTATATCGTCCAATTGTAAAAATCGTCGTTTCTTGCGGTAAAAACACGATTTTGCTATAAACGTTAATAAAACCTCTATATTCCAACCGATTGTGCTAATTCTTTCACAGAGTGTTTAATATACATGATTGAGCAGTATTATATCACTGGTTTCGATTTTCCCCACAAACCAAAATGTTTCAAAAAATGTTGTTTTTGCGAGATTTTTAACTATATAAATATCAATAAAATCTACAAATTCCGTGGGATTTGTCTAATTTCTTAAAAAAATGTTAAATTCATGTGGATTCACGTATATATAACAACAATTTCACGTTCGCGTGCAGATGAATATGGGTTTGTTTGTATAAATCGTCCAATTGTAAAAATCGTCGTTTCTTGCGGTAAAAACACGATTTTGCTATAAACGTTAATAGAACCTCTATATTCCAACCGATTGTGCTAATTCTTTCACAGAGTGTTTAATATAGATGATTCCACAGAATTATCTCACTGGTTTTGATTTCCCCCACAAACCAAAATCTTTCAAAACATGTTGTTTTTTTGAGATTTTAACTATATAAATATCAATAAAATCTACAAATTCAGAGGGATTTGTCTAATTTCTTAAAAGATTGTTAAATTCATGTAGATTCACCTATATATTACAACAATTTCACGTTCGCATGCAGAGGAATATGGGTTTGTTTGTGTAAATCGTCCAATTGTAAAAATCGTCGTTTCTTGCGGTAAAAACACGATTTTGCTATAAACGTTAATAAAACCTCTATATTCCAACCGATTGTGCTAATTCTTTCACAGAGTGTTTAACATACATCAATGAATTGTAATATATCACTGGTTTCGATTTTCCCCTCAAACCAAAATCTTTCAAAATATTTCGTTTATACGAGATTTTCAACTATATAAATATGAATAAAATCTACAAATTCCGTGGGATTTGTCTAATTTCTTTAAAAAATTTTAAATTCCTGTGGATTCACCTATATATAACAACAATTTCACTTTCGCATGCAGAGGAATATGGGTTTGTTTGTGTAAATCGTCCAATTGTAAAAATCGTCGTTTCTTGCGGTAAAAACACGATTTTGCTATAAACGTTAATAATAGCTCTATATTCCAACCGATTGTGCTAATTCTTTCACAGAGTGTTTAATATACATAATTGAACAGTATTATATCACTGTTTTCGATTTTCCCATCAAACCAAAATGTTTCAAAAAATGTTGTTTTCCGAGATTTTTAACTATAAAAATATCAATAAAAACTACAAATTCCGTGGGATTTTTTCTAATTTCTTAAAAGAATGTTAAATTCATGTGGATTCACCTATATATAACAACAATTTCACGTTCGCATGCAGAGGAATATGGGTTTGTTTGTGTAAATCGTCCAATTGTAAAAATCGTCGTTTCTTGCGGTAAAAACACGATTTTGCTATAAACGTTAATAGAACCTCTATATTCCAACCGATTGTGCTAATTCTTTCACAGAGTGTTTAATATACATGGTTGAACAGTATTTCTCACTGGTTTTGATTTCCCCCACAAACCAAAATCTTTCAAAACATGTTGTTTTTTTGAGATTTTAACTATATAAATATCAATAAAATCTACAAATTCCGTGGGATTTGTCTAATTCCTTAAAAGATTGTTAAATTCATGTAGATTCACTTATATATTACAACAATTTCAAGTTATAATGCAGAGGAATATGGGTTTGTTTGTGTAAATCGTCCAATTGTAAAAATCGTCGTTTCTTGCGGTAAAAAAACGATTTTGCTATAAACGTTAATAAAAACCTCTATAATCCAACCGATTGTGCTAATTCTTTCACAGAGTGTTTAATATACATGATTGAACAGTATTATATCACTGGTTTCGATTTTCCCCACAAAGCAAAATGTTTCAAAAAATGTTGTTTTTGCGAGATTTTTAACTATATCAATATCAATAAAATCTACAAATTCCGTGGGATTTGTCTAATTTCTAAAAAAAAATTTACATTCATGTGGATTTACCTATATATAACAACAATTTCACATTCGCATGCAGATGAATATGGGTTTGTTTGTGTAAATCGTCCAATTGTAAAAATCGTCGTTTCTTGCGGTAAAAACACGATTTTGCTATAAACGATAATAAAACCTCTATATTCCAACCGATTGTGCTAATTCTTTCACAGAGTGTTTAATATATATGATTGAACAGTATTATCTCACTGGTTTCGATTTTCCCCACAAACCAAGATCTTTAAAAAAATGTTGTTTTTGCGAGATTTTTAATTATATAAATATGAATAAAATCTACAAATACCGTGGGATTTGTCTAATGTTCTTTAAAAAATGTTAAATTCATGTGGATTCACCTATATATAAAACAACAATTTCACGTTCGCATGCAGATGAATATGGGTTTGTTTGTATAAATCGTCCAATTGTAAAAATCGTCGTTTCTTGCGGTAAAAACGCGATTTTGCTATAAACGTTAATAGAACCTCTATATTCCAACCGATTGTGCTAATTCTTTCAATGAGTGTTTAATATACATGATTGAACAGTATTATCTCACTGGTTTCGATTTTCCCCACAAACCTAAATCTTTCAAAAAATGTTGTTTTTTCGAGATTTTCAACTATATAAATATGAATAATATCTACAAATTCCGTGGGATTTGTCTAATTTCTTAAAAAAATCTTATGTTCATGTGGATTCACCTATATATAACAATTTCACGTTCGCATGCAGAGGAATATGGGTTTGTTTGTGTAAATGGTCCAATTGTAAAAATCGTCGTTTCTTGCGGTAAAAACACGATTTTGCTATAAACGATAATAAAACCTCTATATTCCAACCGATTTTTCTTATTCTTTCACAGAGTGTTTCATATACATGATAGAACTGTATTATATCACTGGTTTCGATTTTCCCCTGAAAGCAAATTCTTTCAAAAAATTTCGTTTTTGCGAAATTTTCATCTATATAAATATGAATAAAATCTACAAATTCCGTGGGATTTGTCTAATTTCTTAAAAAAATGTTAAATTCATGTGGATTCACCTATATATAACAACATTTTCACGTTCGCATGAGAGGAATATGGGTTTGTTTGTGTAAATCGTCCAATTGTAAAAATCGTCGTTTCTTGCGGTAAAAACACGATTTTGCTATAAACGTTAATAAAACCTCTATATTCCAACCGATTGTGCTAATTCTTTCACAGAGTGTTTAATATACATGATTGAGCAGTATTATATCACTGGTTTCGATTTTCCCACAAACCAAAATGTTTCAAAAAATGTTGTTTTTGCGAGATTTTTAACTATATAAATATCAATAAAATCTACAAATTCCGTGGGATTTGTCTAATTTCTTAACAAAATGTTAAATTCATGTGGATTCACGTATATATAACAACAATTTCACGTTCGCGTGCAGATGAATATGGGTTTGTTTGTATAAATCGTCCAATTGTAAAAATCGTCGTTTCTTGCGGTAAAAACACGATTTTGCTATAAACGTTAATAGAACCTCTATATTCCAACCGATTGTGCTGATTCTTTCACAGACTGTTTAATATACATGATTCCACAGTATTATCTCACTGGTTTTGATTTCCCCCACAAACCAAAATCTTTCAAAACATGTTGTTTTTTTAGATTTTAACTATATAAATATCAATAAAACCTACAAATTCAGTGGGATTTGTCTAATTTCTTAAAAGATTGTTAAATTCATGTAGATTCTCCTATATATTACAACAATATCACGTTCGCATGCAGAGGAATATGGGTTTGTTTGTGTAAATCGTCCAATTGTAAAAATCGCCGTTTCTTGCGGTAAAAACATGATTTTGCTATAAACGTTAATAAAACCTCTATATTCCAACCGATTGTGCTAATTCTTTCACAGAGTGTTTAACATACATCAATGAATTGTAATATATCACTGGTTTTGATTTTCCCCTCTAACCAAAATCTTTTCAAAAAATTTCGTTTTTGCGAGATTTTCAACTATATAAATATGAATAAAATCTACAAATTCCGTGGGATTTGTCTAATTTCTTTAAAAAATTTTAAATTCATGTGGATTCACCTATATATAACAACAATTTCACTTTCGCATGCAGAGGAATATGGGTTTGTTTGTGTAAATCGTCCAATTGTAAAAATCGTCGTTTCTTGCGGTAAAAACACGATTTTGCTATAAACGTTAATAATAGCTCTATATTCCAACCGATTGTGCTAATTCTTTCACAGAGTGTTTAATATACATAATTGAACAGTATTATATCACTGTTTTCGATTTTCCCAACAAACCAAAATGTTTCAAAAAATGTTGTTTTGCGAGATTTTTAACTATATAAATATCAATAAAATCTACAAATTCCGTGGGATTTGTCTAATTTCTTAAAAGAATGTTAAATTCATGTGGATTCACTTATATATATATAACAACAATTTCACGTTCGCATGCAGAGGAATATGGGTTTGTTTGTGTAAATCGTCCAATTGTAAAAAATCGTCGTTTCTTGCGGTAAAAACACGATTTTGCTATAAACGTTAATAAAAACCTCTATATTCCAACCGATTGTGCTAATTCTTTCACAGAGTGTTTAATATACATGATTGAACAGTATTATATCACTGGTTTCGATTTTCCCCACAAACCAAAATGTTTCAAAAAATGTTGTTTTTGCGAGATTTTTAACTATATAAATATCAATAAAATCTACAAATTCCGTGGGATTTGTCTAATTTCTAAAAAAAATTTTACATTCATGTGGATTCACCTATATATAACAACAATTTCACATTCGCATGCAGATGAATATGGGTTTGTTTGTGTAAATCGTCCAATTGTAAAAATCGTCGTTTCTTGCGGTAAAAACACGATTTTTCTATAAACGATAATAAAACCTCTATATTCCAACCGATTGTGCTAATTCTTTCACAGAGTGTTTAATATATATGATTGAACAGTATTATCTCACTGGTTTCGATATTCCCCACAAACCAAAATCTTAAAAAAAAATGTGTTTTTTTCGAGATCTTAACTATATAAATATCAATAAAATCTACAAATTCAGTGGGATTTGTCTAATTTCTTAAAAGATTGTTAAATTCATGTGGATTCAGCTATATATAACAACAATTTCACGTTCGCATGCAGAGCAATGTGGGTTTGTTTATGTAAATCGTCCAATTGTAAAAATCGTCGTTTCTTGCGGTAAAAACACGATTTTGCTATAAACGTTAATAAAACCTCTATATTCCAACCGATTGTGCTAATTCTTTCACAGAGTGTTTCATATACATGATAGAACTGTATTATATCTCTGGTTTCGATTTTCCCCTGAAACCAAAATCTTTCAAAAAATTTCGTTTTTGCGAAATTTTCATCTATATAAATATGAATAAAATCTACAAATTCCGTGGGATTTGTCTAATTTCTTAAAAAAATGTTAAATTCATGTGGATTCACCTATATATAGCAACAATTTCACGTTCGCATGCAGAGGAATATGGGTTTGTTTGTGTAAATCGTCCAATTGTAAAAAATCGTCGTTTCTTGCGGTAGAAACACGATTTTGCTATAAACTTTAATAATACCTCTATATTCCAACCGATTGTGCTAATTCTTTCACAGAGTGTTTAATATACATGATTGAACAGTATTATATCACTGTTTTCGACTTTCCCCACAAAACAAAATGTTTCAAAAAATGTTGGTTTTGCGAGATTTTTAACTATATAAATATGAATAAAATCTACAAATTCCGTGGGATTTGTCTAATTTCTTAAAAATATGTTAAATTCATGTGGATTCACCTATATATAACAACAATTTCAAGTTCCAATGCAGAGGAATATGGGTTTGTTTGTGTAAATCGTCCAATTGTAAAAAATCGTCGTTTCTTGCGGTAAAAACACGATTTTGCTATAAACGTTAATAAAAACCTCTATATTCCAACCGATTGTGCTAATTCTTTCACAGAGTGTTTAATATACATGATTGAACAGTATTATATCACTGGTTTCGATTTTCCCCACAAACCAAAATGTTTCAAAAAATGTTGTTTTTGCGAGATTTTTAACTATATAAATATCAATAAAATCTACAAATTCCGTGGGATTTGTCTAATTTCTAAAAAAAATTTTACATTCATGTGGATTCACCTATATATAACAACAATTTCACATTCGCATGCAGATGAATATGGGTTTGTTTGTGTAAATCGTCCAATTGTAAAAATCGTCGTTTCTTGCGGTAAAATCACGATTTTTCTATAAACGATAATAAAACCTCTATATTCCAACCGATTGTGCTAATTCTTTCACAGAGTGTTTAATATATATGATTGAACAGTATTATCTCACTGGTTTCGATTTTCCCCACAAACCAAGATCTTTAAAAAAATGTTGTTTTTGCGAGATTTTTAACTATATAAATATGAATAAAATCTACAAATTCCGTGGAATTTGTCTAATTTCTTAAAAGAATGTAAATTCATGTGGATTCACTTATATATATATATAACAACAATTTCACGTTCGCATGCAGAGGAATATGGGTTTGTTTGTGTAAATCGTCCAATTGTAAAAATCGTCGTTTCTTGCGGTAAAAACACGATTTTGCTATAAACGATAATAAAACCTCCATAATCCAACCGATTGTGCTAATTCTTTCACAGAGTGTTTAATATATATGATTGAACAGTATTATATCACTGGTTTCGATTTTCCCCACAAACCAAAATCTTTCAAAAAATGTTGTTTTTGCGAGATTTTTAACTATATAAATATGAATAAAATCTACAAATTCCGTGGGATTTGTCTAATTTCTTAAAAATATGTTAAATTCATGTGGATTCACCTATATATAACAACAATTTCAAGTTCCAATGCAGAGGAATATGGGTTTGTTTGTGTAAATCGTCCAATTGTAAAAATCGTCGTTTCTTGCGGTAAAAACACGATTTTGCTATAAACGATAATAAAACCTCTATATTCCAACCGATTGTGCTAATTCTTTCACAGAGTGTTTAATACATATGGTTGAACAGTATTATCTCACAGGTTTCGATTTTCCCCACAAACCAAGATCTTTAAAAAAATGTTGTTTTTGCGAGATTTTTAACTATATAAATATGAATAAAATCTACAAATTCCGTGGTATTTGTCTAATTTCTTAAAAAAATGTTAATTTCATGTGGATTCACCTATATATAACAACAATTTCACGTTCGCATGCTGAGGAATATGGGTTTGTTTGTATAAATCGTCCAATTCTAAAAATCGTCGTTTCTTGCGGTAAAAACGCGATTTTGCTATAAACGTTAATAGAACCTCTATATTCCAACCGATTGTGCTAATTCTTTCACAGAGTGTTTAATATACATGATTGAACAGTATTATCTCACTGGTTTCGATTTTCCCCACAAACCTAAATCTTTCAAAAAATGTTGTTTTTTCGAGATTTTAACTATATAAATATCAATAAAATCTACAAATTTTTTGGGATTTGTCTAATTTCTTAAAAGATTGTTAAATTCATGTGGATTCTCCTGTATATAACAATTTCACGTTCGCATGCAGAGGAATATGGGTTTGCTTGTGTAAATCGTCCAATTGTAAAAATCGTCGTTTCTTGCGGTAAAAACACGATTTTGCTATAAACGTTAATAAAACCTCTATATTCCAACCGATTGTGCTAATTCTTTCACAGAGTGTTTAATATACATGATTGAACAGTATTATCTCACTGGTTTCGATATTCCCCACAAACCAAAATCTTTAAAAAAAAATGTGTTTTTTTCGAGATTTTAACTATATAAATATCAATAAAATCTACAAATTTTTTGGGATTTGTCTAATTTCTTAAAAAAATGTTAATTTCATGTGGATTCACCTATATATAACAACAATTTCACGTTCGCATGCTGAGGAATATGGGTTTGTTTGTATAAATCGTCCAATTCTAAAAATCGTCGTTTCTTGCGGTAAAAACGCGATTTTGCTATAAACGTTAATAGAACCTCTATATTCCAACCGATTGTGCTAATTCTTTCACAGAGTGTTTCATATACATGATAGAACTGTATTATATCTCTGGTTTCTATTTTCCCCTGAAACCAAAATCTTTCAAAAAATTTCGTTTTTGCGAAATTTTCATCTATATAAATATGAATAAAATCTACAAATTCCGTGGGATTTGTCTAATTTCTTAAAAAAATGTTAAATTCATGTGGATTCACCTATATATAACAACAATTTCACGTTCGCATGCAGAGGAATATGGGTTTGTTTGTGTAAATCGTCCAATTGTAAAAATCGTCGTTTCTTGCGGTAAAAACACGATTTTGCTATAAACGTTAATAATACCTCTATATTCCAACCGATTGTGCTAATTGTTTCACAGAGTGTTTAATATGCATGATTGAACAGTATTATATCACTGTTTTCGACTCTCCCCACAAACCAAAATGTTTCAAAAAATGTTGTTTTTGCGAGATTTTTAACTATATAAATATCAATAAAATCTACAAATTCCTTGGGATTTGTCTAATTTCTTAAAAGAATGTTAAATTCATGTGGATTCAGCTATATATAACAACAATTTCACGTTCGCATGCAGAGGAATATGGGTTTGTTTGTGTAAATGGTCCAATTGTAAAAATCGTCGTTTCTTGCGGTAAAAACACGATTTTGCTATAAACGATAATAAAACCTCTATATTCCAACCGATTGTGCTAATTCTTTGACAGAGTGTTTCATATACATGATAGAACTGTATTATATCACTGTTTTCGATTTTCCCCTGAAAGCAAAATCTTTCAAAAAATTTCGTTTTTGCGAAATTTTCATCTATATAAATATGAATAAAATCTACAAATTCCGTAGGATTTGTCTAATTTCTTAAAAAAATGTTAAATTCATGTGGATTCACCTATATATAGCAACAATTTCACGTTCGCATGCAGAGGAATATGGGTTTGTTTGTGTAAATCGTCCAATTGTAAAAAATCGTCGTTTCTTGCGGTAGAAACACGATTTTGCTATAAACTTTAATAATACCTCTATATTCCAACCGATTGTGCTAATTCTTTCACAGAGTGTTTAATATACATGATTGAACAGTATTATATCACTGTTTTCGATTTTCCCCACAAACCAAAATGTTTCAAAAAATGTTGTTTTTGCGAGATTTTTAACTATATAAATATCAATAAAATCTACAAATTCCGTGGGATTTGTCTAATTTCTAAAAAAAATTTTACATTCATGTGGATTCACCTATATATAACAACAATTTCACATTCGCATGCAGATGAATATGGGTTTGTTTGTGTAAATCGTCCAATTGTAAAAATCGTCGTTTCTTGCGGTAAAATCACGATTTTTCTATAAACGATAATAAAACCTCTATATTCCAACCGATTGTGCTAATTCTTTCACAGAGTGTTTAATATATATGATTGAACAGTATTATCTCACTGGTTTCGATTTTCCCCACAAACCAAGATCTTTAAAAAAATGTTGTTTTTGCGAGATTTTTAACTATATAAATATGAATAAAATCTACAAATTCCGTGGGATTTGTCTAATTTCTTAAAAGAATGTAAATTCATGTGGATTCACTTATATATATATATAACAACAATTTCACGTTCGCATGCAGAGGAATATGGGTTTGTTTGTGTAAATCGTC
The DNA here is from genome assembly GCF_040183065.1 of Periplaneta americana. Taxonomy (NCBI): domain Eukaryota; kingdom Metazoa; phylum Arthropoda; class Insecta; order Blattodea; family Blattidae; genus Periplaneta; species Periplaneta americana. Next base: position 149,674,839 of record NC_091132.1, on the reverse strand, counting down.
CAATTGTAAAAATCGTCGTTTCTTGCGGTAAAAACACGATTTTGCTATAAACGATAATAAAACCTCCATAATCCAACCGATTGTGCTAATTCTTTCACAGAGTGTTTAATATATATGATTGAACAGTATTATATCACTGGTTTCGATTTTCCCCACAAACCAAAATCTTTCAAAAAATGTTGTTTTTGCGAGATTTTTAACTATATAAATATGAATAAAATCTACAAATTCCGTGGGATTTGTCTAATTTCTTAAAAATATGTTAAATTCATGTGGATTCACCTATATATAACAACAATTTCAAGTTCCAATGCAGAGGAATATGGGTTTGTTTGTGTAAATCGTCCAATTGTAAAAATCGTCGTTTCTTGCGGTAAAAACACGATTTTGCTATAAACGATAATAAAACCTCTATATTCCAACCGATTGTGCTAATTCTTTCACAGAGTGTTTAATACATATGGTTGAACAGTATTATCTCACAGGTTTCGATTTTCCCCACAAACCAAGATCTTTAAAAAAATGTTGTTTTTGCGAGATTTTTAACTATATAAATATGAATAAAATCTACAAATTCCGTGGTATTTGTCTAATTTCTTAAAAAAATGTTAATTTCATGTGGATTCACCTATATATAACAACAATTTCACGTTCGCATGCTGAGGAATATGGGTTTGTTTGTATAAATCGTCCAATTCTAAAAATCGTCGTTTCTTGCGGTAAAAACGCGATTTTGCTATAAACGTTAATAGAACCTCTATATTCCAACCGATTGTGCTAATTCTTTCACAGAGTGTTTAATATACATGATTGAACAGTATTATCTCACTGGTTTCGATTTTCCCCACAAACCTAAATCTTTCAAAAAATGTTGTTTTTTCGATATTTTAACTATATAAATATCAATAAAATCTACAAATTTTTTGGGATTTGTCTAATTTCTTAAAAGATTGTTAAATTCATGTGGATTCTCCTGTATATAACAATTTCACGTTCGCATGCAGAGGAATATGGGTTTGCTTGTGTAAATCGTCCAATTGTAAAAATCGTCGTTTCTTGCGGTAAAAACACGATTTTGCTATAAACGTTAATAAAACCTCTATATTCCAACCGATTGTGCTAATTCTTTCACAGAGTGTTTAATATACATGATTGAACAGTATTATCTCACTGGTTTCGATATTCCCCACAAACCAAAATCTTTAAAAAAAAATGTGTTTTTTTCGAGATTTTAACTATATAAATATCAATAAAATCTACAAATTTTTTGGGATTTGTCTAATTTCTTAAAAAAATGTTAATTTCATGTGGATTCACCTATATATAACAACAATTTCACGTTCGCATGCTGAGGAATATGGGTTTGTTTGTATAAATCGTCCAATTCTAAAAATCGTCGTTTCTTGCGGTAAAAACGCGATTTTGCTATAAACGTTAATAGAACCTCTATATTCCAACCGATTGTGCTAATTCTTTCACAGAGTGTTTCATATACATGATAGAACTGTATTATATCTCTGGTTTCTATTTTCCCCTGAAACCAAAATCTTTCAAAAAATTTCGTTTTTGCGAAATTTTCATCTATATAAATATGAATAAAATCTACAAATTCCGTGGGATTTGTCTAATTTCTTAAAAAAATGTTAAATTCATGTGGATTCACCTATATATAACAACAATTTCACGTTCGCATGCAGAGGAATATGGGTTTGTTTGTGTAAATCGTCCAATTGTAAAAATCGTCGTTTCTTGCGGTAAAAACACGATTTTGCTATAAACGTTAATAATACCTCTATATTCCAACCGATTGTGCTAATTGTTTCACAGAGTGTTTAATATGCATGATTGAACAGTATTATATCACTGTTTTCGACTCTCCCCACAAACCAAAATGTTTCAAAAAATGTTGTTTTTGCGAGATTTTTAACTATATAAATATCAATAAAATCTACAAATTCCTTGGGATTTGTCTAATTTCTTAAAAGAATGTTAAATTCATGTGGATTCAGCTATATATAACAACAATTTCACGTTCGCATGCAGAGGAATATGGGTTTGTTTGTGTAAATGGTCCAATTGTAAAAATCGTCGTTTCTTGCGGTAAAAACACGATTTTGCTATAAACGATAATAAAACCTCTATATTCCAACCGATTGTGCTAATTCTTTGACAGAGTGTTTCATATACATGATAGAACTGTATTATATCACTGTTTTCGATTTTCCCCTGAAAGCAAAATCTTTCAAAAAATTTCGTTTTTGCGAAATTTTCATCTATATAAATATGAATAAAATCTACAAATTCCGTGGGATTTGTCTAATTTCTTAAAAAAATGTTAAATTCATGTGGATTCACCTATATATAGCAACAATTTCACGTTCGCATGCAGAGGAATATGGGTTTGTTTGTGTAAATCGTCCAATTGTAAAAAATCGTCGTTTCTTGCGGTAGAAACACGATTTTGCTATAAACTTTAATAATACCTCTATATTCCAACCGATTGTGCTAATTCTTTCACAGAGTGTTTAATATACATGATTGAACAGTATTATATCACTGTTTTCGACTTTCCCCACAAACCAAAATGTTTCAAAAAATGTTGTTTTTGCGAGATGTTTAACTATATAAATATCAATAAAATCTACAAATTCCTTGGGATTTGTCTAATTTCTTAAAAGAATGTTAAATTCATGTGGATTCACCTATATATAACAACAATTTCACGTTCGCATGCTGAGGAATATGGGTTTGTTTGTGTAAATGGTCCAAATGTAAAAATCGTCGTTTCTTGCGGTAAAAACACGATTTTGCTATAAACGATAATAAAACCTCTATATTCCAACCGATTGTGCTAATTCTTTCACAGAGTGTTTCATATACATGATATAACTGTATTATATCACTGTTTTCGATTTTCCCCTGAAAGCAAAATCTTTCAAAAATTTCGTTTTTGCGAAATTTTCATCTATATAAATATGAATAAAATCTACAAATTCCGTGGGATTTGACTAATTTCTTAAAAAAATATTAAATTCATGTGGATTCACCTATATATAACAACAATTTCACGTTCGTATGCAGAGGATTATGGGTTTGTTTGTGTAAATCGTCCAATTGTAAAAATCGTCGTTTCTTGCGGTAAAAACACGATTTTGCTATAAACTTTAATAAAAACCTCTATATTCCAACCGATTGTGCTAATTCTTTCACAGAGTGTTTAATATACATGATTGAACAGTATTATATCACTGGTTTCGATTTTGCCCACAACCCAAAATGTTTCAAAAAATGTTGTTTTTGCGAGATTTTTAACTATATAAATATCAATAAAATCTACAAATTCCGTGGGATTTGTCTAATTTCTAAAAAAAATTTTACATTCATGTGGATTCATCTATATATAACAACAATTTCACATTCGCATGCAGATGAATATGGGTTTGTTTGTGTAAATCGTCCAATTGTAAAAATCGTCGTTTCTTGCGGTAAAAAAAAAATTTTGCTATAAACGATAATAAAACCTCTATATTCCAACCGATTGTGCTAATTCTTTCACAGAGTGTTTAATATATATGATTGAACAGTATTATCTCACTGGTTTCGATTTTCCCCACAAACCAAGATCTTTAAAAAAATGTTGTTTTTGCGAGATTTTTAACTATATAAATATGAATAAAATCTACAAATTCCGTGGTATTTGTCTAATTTCTTAAAAAAATATTAAATTCATGTGGATTCACCTATATATAACAACAATTTCACGTTCGCATGCAGAGAAATATGGGTTTGTTTGTATAAATCGTCCAATTGTAAAAATCGTCGTTTCTTGCGGTAAAAACGCGATTTTGCTATAAACGTTAATAGAACCTCTAAATTCCAACCGATTGTGCTAATTCTTTCACAGAGTGTTTAATATACATGATTGAACAGTATTATCTCACTGGTTTCGATTTTCCCCACAAACCTAAATCTTTCAAAAAATGTTGTTTTTTCGAGATTTTAACTATATAAATATCAATAAAATCTACAAATTCCTTGGGATTTGTCTAATTTCTTAAAAGATTGTTAAATTCATGTGGATTCTCCTGTATATAACAATTTCACGTTCGCATGCAGAGGAATATGGGTTTGTTTGTGTAAATCGTCCAATTGTAAAAATCGTCGTTTCTTGCGTTAAAGACACGATTTTGCTATAAACGTTAATAAAACCTCTATATTCCAACTGATTGTGCTAATTCTCTCACAGAGTGTTGAATATACATCAATGAACTGTATTATATCACTAGTTTCGATTTTCCCCTCAAACCAAAATCTTTCAAAAAATTTCGTTTTTGCGAGATTTTCAACTATATAAATATGAATAATATCTACAAATTCCGTGGGATTTGTCTAATTTCTTAAAACAATCTTAAATTCATGTGGATTCACCTATATATAACAATTTCACGTTCGCATGCAGAGGAATATGAGTTTGTTTGTGGAAGTCGTCCAATTGTAAAAATCGTCGTTTCTTGCGGTAAAAACACGATTTTGCTATAAACGTTAATAGAACCTCTATATTCCAACCGATTGTGCTAATTCTTTCACAGAGTGTTTAATATACATGATTGAACAGTATTATCTCACTGGTTTCGATATTCCCCACAAACCAAAATCTTTAAAAAAAAATGTGTTTTTTTCGAGATTTTAACTATATAAATATCAATAAAATCTACAAATTCAGTGGGATTTGTCTAATTTCTTAAAAGATTCTTAAATTCATGTGGATTCAGCTATATATAACAACAATTTCACGTTCGCATGCAGAGGAATGTGGGTTTGTTTATGTAAATCGTCCAATTGTAAAAATCTTCGTTTCTTGCGGTAAAAACACGATTTTGCTATAAACGTTAATAAAACCTCTATATTCCAACCGATTGTGCTAATTCTTTCACAGAGTGTTTCATATACATGATAGAACTGTATTATATCTCTGGTTTCTATTTTCCCCTGAAACCAAAATCTTTCAAAAAATTTCGTTTTTGCGAAATTTTCATCTATATAAATATGAATAAAATCTACAAATTCCGTGGGATTTGTCTAATTTCTTAAAAAAATGTTAAATTCATGTGGATTCACCTATATATAACAACAATTTCACGTTCGCATGCAGAGGAATATGGGTTTGTTTGTGTAAATCGTCCAATTGTAAAAATCGTCGTTTCTTGCGGTAAAAACACGATTTTGCTATAAACGTTAATAATACCTCTATATTCCAACCGATTGTGCTAATTGTTTCACAGAGTGTTTAATATGCATGATTGAACAGTATTATATCACTGTTTTCGACTCTCCCCACAAACCAAAATGTTTCAAAAAATGTTGTTTTTGCGAGATTTTTAACTATATAAATATCAATAAAATCTACAAATTCCTTGGGATTTGTCTAATTTCTTAAAAGAATGTTAAATTCATGTGGATTCAGCTATATATAACAACAATTTCACGTTCGCATGCAGAGGAATATGGGTTTGTTTGTGTAAATGGTCCAATTGTAAAAATCGTCGTTTCTTGCGGTAAAAACACGATTTTGCTATAAACGATAATAAAACCTCTATATTCCAACCGATTGTGCTAATTCTTTGACAGAGTGTTTCATATACATGATAGAACTGTATTATATCACTGTTTTCGATTTTCCCCTGAAAGCAAAATCTTTCAAAAAATTTCGTTTTTGCGAAATTTTCATCTATATAAATATGAATAAAATCTACAAATTCCGTGGGATTTGTCTAATTTCTTAAAAAAATGTTAAATTCATGTGGATTCACCTATATGTAACAACAATTTCACGTTCGTATGCAGAGGAATATGGGTTTGTTTGTGTAAATCGTCCAATTGTAAAAATCGTCGTTTCTTGCGGTAAAAACACGATTTTGCTATAAACGTTAATAAAACCTCTATTTTCCAACCGATTGTGCTAATTCTTTCACAGAGTATTTAATATACATGATTGAGCAGTATTATATCACTGGTTTCGATTTTCCCCACAAACCAAAATGTTTCAAAAAATGTTGTTTTTGCGAGATTTTTAACTATATAATTATCAATAAAATCTACAAATTCCGTGGGATTTGTCTAATTTCTTAAAAGAATGTTAAATTCATGTGGATTCACCTATATATAACAACAATTTCACGTTCGCATGCAGAGGAATATGGGTTTGTTTTTTGTAAATGGTCCAATTGTAAAAATCGTCGTTTCTTGCGTTAAAAACACGATTTTGCTATAAACGATAATAAAACCTCCATATTCCAACCGATTGTGCTAATTCTTTCACAGAGTGTTTAATATATATGATTGAACAGTATTATATCACTGGTTTCGATTTTCCCCACAAACCAAAATCTTTCAAAAAATGTCGTTTTTGCGAGATTTTTAACTATATAAATATGAATAAAATCTACAAATTCCGTGACATTTGTCTAATTTCTAAAAAAAATGTTACATTCATGTGGATTCACCTATATATAACAACAATTTCACGTTCGCATGCAGATGAATTTGGGTTTGTTTGTGTAAATCGTCCAATTGTAAAAATCGTCGTTTCTTGCGGTAAAAACACGATTTTGATATAAACGATAATAAAACCTCTATATTCCAACCGATTGTGCTAATTCTGTCACAGAGTGTTTAATATATATGATTGAACAGTATTATATCACTGGTTTCGATTTTCCCCTCAAACCAAAATCTTTCAAAAAATTTCGTTTTTGCGAGATTTTTAACTATATAGGCCTACGCAGAGCTCTGTGTTTACAAAATGCATGTGTGCACATTCGACTGCTTGTACAGTCCGCTCCGTATGAATGAACTCTTAATAGAATTTACATTTGCAGGATTACTTGTGTTTCAAATTGATTAACTTGGAACAAATATCAAATGTACATAAAAGCATAATTATTATCAATTAAGTTAAACTCATTTTCCCATGTCCTGAATTTAGTCGTTTTATTATCGTTCTTTCTTGGATTTTTGTTTCTGCGTTCTGATACAACCTGACGTCACTTAAGCAGGTCTATTATTGAGAAGTACCATCATTTCCCATAATTATGCTCCAAGGACCCAACTATGATCCAAAAAGCATTATGTACTACTTAGTCCCCCAAGTGTTCGGTGTTTGCCATTTCAGGCGCCACTGTGATGGAATTATGTTCCCCATAGATGTGTCCATCTACCATTACACGTGGCAATGATATGGATGTTAACAAGATCAGTGTGCATCGTTCTATTGAATGTGTGAAGACGCAAAATCATTCAGTTTGTGTTTGTCTGTTTTTATTAATCTCTCCTCTGTAAAATTGGTAAGTTATAGATGTATGATTGTTGTACAATTAAACTTGGCTACATAGTGTTTACTTTCACGTAATAATTAGACTGGCAGAGGATAAGCACTCTGCGTGAAAAATGTTTAACCTCAAGGCTAGAAGTCAGTCCTCAACTATGTACCACAATTTTTCGTGGACCATAGTTGTATTTTATTTTGAAATATTTGTGTTAATAATATGTGATCAATGTGATTATTTACTTCTGCAAATACGGTATCTCAGTATATTCTAAAACACCATTTAACATTATAGTCCAGTAAATAAAGAAACAGGCATCAATAGTACTAGCACGGATGATGGTCCGATAAAACGAAAACTTCAGGGTAGAAGGAAAACAACCGTCCCTGTAAGTGACTATGAGAGCGATGAAATGAATTGGATACATATTATGATGTGTGTTCTTTCCCATATTTACAGACAGTGAGTCAGATGTGGAAAAGAAGACGAAATCTGTTAAATTAATGCTAAAGGCACATAGTTATATGGTAGTTACTTATGAGGAGGAATTGTGGCCAGGGAAAGTTTTGGAAGCGACGAACAATAGAGCTGTTGTTTCATGTATAGTAAGAAGCGGCAATTACTGATGTGACGAGAAATGAAAGACATTTTATTCTATAGGAAGGAAAACATAATAAGACAAATTGAAGACCCCAAATGCGTCTAGAAAAAGAGACATCTGTTTTCAATTTCAGAATTACAAGAGAAGTGGAGATTCAAAGGATCGAAATAAGCCTACTGAATGTAGTTCTCAGTATAGTATATAAACAATATCAGTGAATTTATTTGCATAATATTTTGCGAAGAATTTGTTAGTTTATTTTGATACCGTACTTTTGTTCTTTAATATACACTCACCGGCAAAAAAAAAAAAAAAAAAAAAAACGGGTCAACTACATTTTCTTTAAAATTTTTGAAACTTGTAGGATTTCTTTAATAATTGTAGGTGTGCTGAGGTTCATTTAGTTATTCATTTATTTTGTGATACGTAACAATGTAATACTGAATAAGTAATAGCCAAGAATGATCCGAAAAGAAGAACAAGTCACACATAGTTTGTGTGCACTCGATGTGGGTCTCTGGCGCTTCGGCAGCCCACGCGAGTTGTGTGGATATAAAGGGAAAAGTTGAGACGGTGTCGGGTGGAGTTCCCGGGTAGCTCAGTTGGCAGAGCGCTGGTACGTTCAACCAGAGGTCCCAGGATCGATACCCGGCCCCGGAACAATTTTTCCCTTGAAATTATACAAATCTGCTTTACAGGAAGCCTAGATTTGCATAATATATGCGTCACTGTGTACGTTAACAGAAAACCACAATTCCAAGTCACACAGAGTTTGTGTGCACTCGATGTGGGTCTCTGGCACTTCGTCAGCCCACGCGAGTCGTGTGGATATAAAGGGAAAAGTTGAGACGGTGTCGGATGGAGTTCCCGAATAGCTCAGTTGGCAGAGGTCCCGGGATCGATACCCGGCCCCGGAACAATTTTTCCCTTGAAATTATTCAAATATGCTTTACAGGGAGCCTTACCTGAAAGATTAGATTTGCATAATACATTTCTCGCTTTGAGGTTAGGGCATCACTTTTCCCTTTTGGATGTTGGACGTGATGTCCCGTATCTTGGAGCAGAGATTCCAGCGAAACGGGACTCGAAACGACTTCAGAATACCGCGTAAGTAGTGTCGCTATTGCATTATTAAATTATTTATTTTTGGTGTAGGAAACTTCTTTATTAAGTGAGAGTATTTATTAAATACAGTCTTCGTAGGCCTATATAAATACTTACGCGGTATTCTGAAGTATAGCACGGGACTCATTCGAAACCTTTCATTAAAATTATACCATGATACGAACGTGTTATTAATTCTTGCCCGGAGAATTTTACGTATACGTCTTCGTTTGATTAGGCCTAAATTCATATCTTCGTCTGAGTCATTAGAACTCCTTAATAACATCAAAACTACTTTAGTTTAATTCTTAATATTATCCAGTTACTCAAAAAATAATTTAATAAGTATTTCTTTATTGTACTTATTCATAATTGTTGCAATATCAAACTTTACAAATCTCAGAGATATTGTAGAAAATGTGCTGATTTTACAAGTAAAATTTACACGTTTGTAAAATTACTCTTTATTGTGAAACAGAATACTTCTAAAGTGAGCAAAATTTAATTTTTAAAGATTTGATTTCCTTTGTAAAGTTCAACATTACAAACAAAGATTGTCAAACAGAAGTTTACAATTTACAAGCAAAGTTTACAATTTACGAAGATTGTAAACATTGTGAAACAGGTCCCAGAAGATCCTTCCAAAAAATAAGACAAGTTAAGGTGAGTGAGAGAACTGTAAGAAGACGTATGGGTGATTGTGGGCTGATTTCCAGAAGACCAACTAAAGGCCCAGAATTGCTCCAGCAACATCATGTTGAACGATTATGTTTTGCTCACAATCATGCTAATTGGAACCTGGGGGAGTGGCGACGAGTGCTCTTCACAGATGAATCGAGATTTAGTTTACAGATGGACATGAAGGAGTATGGAGAAGAGAAGGAGAACCTTTTTCTTCATGTAGCTTCAGTTCGCGTGTCAGTTTCCAAGGTGGGTCAGTAATGGTATGGGATGGCATTTCCTATGAAGCTCACACAGAACTTGTTTTCATTAATGGAGGTGCTTTGACTGCTCCAAGATACATCGAAGAAGGTCTAATTTAACATGTGGTACCATATGCCCACTTATTGGTGAAAAGTTCCTGTTAATGCATGACAATGCTCGCCCTCATGCTACAAGAATCGTGTATGAGTTCCTTCACAACGTTGGATTGAATAGGATGGCATGGCCAGCAAGAAGTCCTGATATAAACCCTATTGAACATGTGTGGGTGATGTTAGGGAAGCGAGTTAGAAGTCGTCTAACTCCTCACAGGAACTTACAGCAGCTCAGAAATGTTCTAAGTAAAGAATGGAATAGAATCGACCAGACTGACATCCACAATCTGATCGAAGGGATGAATCGGCGAATAGTAACAGTCATACAGTCACGGGGAGGCAATATCCACTATTAGCAACATCTTGGTGGCCACAAAATCAGTTGAACATTTGGAAGAAAGTTGATACAATTTGTAAGTTTTTACACTTTTTAATTATATCAATTGCTTGGCATTGAAAATAATAGCGCAAGAGATAATAAAAAGATTTTTTTTTCTGGAAAGCAATGTTTTCTTCATTTCATAATGCGTTTTCTGATTCTCACCTCATAAAAGAATTGAGAAACTTTAGGTGGCCCGGTTCTTTTGCCGGTGAGTGTAGTTGTTCATTGTTGCAGGAAAATGACTTTCAGATTTCCCTTGTTTATTGTGTGTTTATGCAATGTGTATCAATAAAAGGAATCCATGAACTTTGCATTTATTTTTAATATTTCTGTGCTAGCTTATGTTTCTACCCTTAAATTAGAAACTCAATGTATTGATTTACGAATAATTACAGCTTCAGCTATAGTCCTCTCATGCTTTCAAGCTTTATACCATGATATATTTTCCTCCTAAGCTGAAAAATAATCATATCCGGACTGTTTTACAAACATAGACAAAGTTATAGATTTCATTTTCGACATTTTAATGTAAACTAACTTCACAAAATTTACCTTCATTAGACCACAACTGAACTCCTGACGAAAAGTTTACTTTGGAAACAGAAAATAGGCGTGCTGTATCGAAATAACCTATTAGAATTCAGTAAACAATACAAAATCCGCACCCATTGAACTCCGAATGAACACAGCTCCCTTCACGTGACATCTTTCATTTTGCATATGAACCCGAAGGTACATCAGTAAAATAAACAGCTAACATCATCCTATATCCTATGTTCCTTCAGGTTGCGGATCTGTGAAAATTCTAAATTCTACATTTTTTTCACCAATTAGTTTACGTGTAATAAATTTTTGTTGTTTTTTTAATATTGAATTATAATTGTCCCAATTTTCAAAGTTTGCATAAATTTTCTTTAAATTTACATTCAATTTATTCCTGATAGATGTATGCAAAATGTGACACATGCTTTTCATAATCAACTTACTTTATCAAAAAGAAATATTTACACTTTTAGTTGTTAAATTTTCTTTTTTTTTTTTTTATAACTTATCACATCCTCAAGACACAGTGATTTTAATACTTTACACAGTAGGAGAAAACAATGTGGAAGTTTACTTCACGTGCTTTTGTGCCAAATTTCACTGAGATTGGAGAATAACTGCATTCATTAGAGCATTTCGAATGTTACAAAATGTTGAAGTTGGAAAATCGAGAAAACTAGTATCAAAGTACATACATAATGCATATTATATGTTATACTATCGATATTCTTCATTGCTATACAGGTCTACCACACGCATTTTCTTCCCACATAACAGCGCGAAATATTACCTGAATTAAAAGTAAAATTAGCTACAATAAAGAACAAAGCCTGTTAGAATGACAGGCGAGTGACAGTTTAAAGGGTTGGAGCTTCATGCACGCGATCTCTTTAAATTCGTCCTGAGGGGCTTTAAATTGTCATAGGGCCAAATAAGCACAGATTTAAAACCGAAACATTATTATTTTTAGAGTTTAAAAATTTCCATCATTTAATGTTTTTTTACCATTTTCATCGATCCATAGCCTTAAACCTGTAGCCGCCACTAAATAATGTTTTGGTTTTTAAACTTCGTTCCCTTTTATCATGCCATTCGTCTGAGAAACTGGACCTGGCTCCTGGCTAGGCAAGATGGACCACCTTTCAGAATCAAGTTCATGAATGCCACCCAAGTCACGGACTTGGACAATCATCGTCTACATATAGCGCGCAATGGCCAATACATAACTAACTAAGCATAAGAAACCCGTCCCTCGAAATGTCAAGACTTAGCAAGACTGTATTGTAGTCGTCATAACCAGAGGAGCTATTGTATCTCTCACGATGAAGCAGACAATAACCAGGTTGATGTGCAGTGTGTGACTCGAATTTTAAGAGGCCTTTCGCCTGCAGGCAATGCTGCAGCACAAAGGACAAGATGTAACGGGTATGTAGAATGAGGGACCCTGGAACCTAGATATGGACCACACCACATTCAACTGCGAAGGCGGGGAGACTGTCGTTATAGTCGCCACAGTGACGGGTACGAGCGAAATTTAAAGTTGTAATTATATAAAAACTGAATACAGTATTATTTTGTTCTTGTCTAAATTAATACATTTTTTCTACCCAATCTTCTAACATTTTAAAATATCCTCTTTTATATTTTTAGTTACTATTAAATTACCATGCAAAATTATTATTTGCATTAAATATTCAACACTGTACAATTACTATGAAAAGACTACTTACATGAACATCTTAACTAGTACACCTAAGATATTGCTTTCATAAAATATGTCAGTGCTTACATTCACATCTGGCACCAGTTTAAAGCAGGTGAGTATCGGGTAAGTAAGTAGAACGGATAGTACCATGTGATTGTTTCCTCGTCCGACTTACTGTGCAGCGGGGCATCCTACACCATACAGAGATCAGATCGCACTGAATACTGACACACACGCACACACATTTCACGTTCATGTATTAGATGTTATAGGGCTAAGTAGATAGTCTAAGTTATACAGTGAAAACACACAATTTTCACATTTCACTAAGATACTTATTTGCTTTAGTATTGAATTGTTATGATCCCTAGCTCCTCCGCGTAAACCGAGCCCTAACTACGAACTGATAACTGGACTAGGATACTACAAACTTCACACAGAGGCAAAACCTTGGCACGATGCTCGTCAAATCTGCGCACAGGAGGGTGCCCACCTCGCCATCATCAATTCTGAAGAAGAGGCGGAAGAGCTAAAGGCGATTCTCGCTAGATATCCAAAAATCCTCTCCGATTGGAGGAACGAGTACGCGTACATCGGCATAAGCGACATTCGCAGAGAGGGAGACTGGATCACCATCTTCGGTGAGATTGGAGTATTATTCGAGGGACTAGATTGCATGCATATTGATTTTTATGTCGTGGTTACTGTGCTTATTTGTTTGCAATACCTATCTACCAGTTATTATATTCATTTTATCAATGGAACAGTTCATATATTAAACTAATGTATGAATTCGTAGTCTTTTTGCCATTAAACCCAAAAGTATTGATTTCATATAAACAAATATTATATAAGCTAATCAATATATTCTCCTGCATTGTTCATGATTGGCTCCGGAAGTCCTGATAATTTTTCGTTTCCATATCTGAAGAAATCCGGTTATTTGAAGTTGAAATAGTTCCTTATTAAAGGATATTCCCCCCATATTGTTGTATGGTGGAAGAGATGAATATCTGATGAAGCAAGTTCAGGAGAATGAACTTGATGCGGAATAACTTCCTAACAGACCTCTTTATAACAGATTTTGTAATGTTAGCAGTAATCGGAAGAGAATTATTATGCTGCAAAATATTTTTATGAAGTCGTCGCTGTCGTTTTTCTTAAATTGCGGCCTCAGAGCGACTAAGCTGTTGACAATAAGTCTCAGCAGTAATGGTTACATTTCTCGGAAGTCATTCATAATAAATTACGAGTTTTTAGCCTTAACACATGCACAACATTAGTTTTCTTGTTAGGGTTCAGCCACTTAGTAGTCTGCGAAAAAGCACGCTAGCACAGAGCTATCGGCATGCTTGCAATGAACTGTCATAATTGGGGTTGTACCACAGTCTACTATATACAGTCACGAAGTTCAATACGTAGGGAATATGCATCCATAGATAGTTGCTAACCACTAGGATCGCTACTATCGCCTCATCACAGACAATGCGAAACATTATCGGCACAGTCTATTGTTCCAAGTACCCTCAACAACTCAAGCTTTCTGACCGTATATACGAGACTGTGGTTGTACTGTCTCTTATTTCTTTAGGCATTAATTTGATCTGATTTTCTGATTAATTTCTTGTTCTTATATTAGTTGTGAAATGCCTTCTTGTAATACCATTAAAAAATACTGGGCTGAAAACTCCTATTAAATCGTTGTGATGTAAATCGTGCTCTGCAAAGAGCTTCAAAAGTCGGGCCTTTTTTATTTTTATACTGTTCTGTTTTAAAATATGTTCAAAATATTCCCTACTTCACATCCTATAATGTTTGTATAAATAGTTTCTTCATAAAATAAAAAAAAAAAAAATAGAAAAGCTACAGTTCTCTTTCAAACTTCTACTCATCTTGTAGAATGGAAAATAAATCCAAACTAAACTAAAAACATATACATACACATATACACGTTCATTCATTCAAAGTGATCTGCTTAAAGGCAGCATTCTGTAGTCTTACCTATTTTCTGCCTTCCTATTAGTCTCCGAATATGATCAATATATCTTCATCTCATCTATCTCATTCTTCTCCCCTTCACCATTCATTCACGTGCAACTTCAGTAGACAGATTCTTCTGAGCCAGTGACCCGCCAATAGCTTTTACTCTTTCTGATCAGTTTCAGCATCATTCTATTAAAAGCGCCCCAAGTATCTGAAGTTGTCCACTTGATTTACTACCTCATTTACAACTCGAAAGTTTACCATCATTTCTTTTCTTCCTATGTGCATGGTCTTCGTCTAGTTTGCATTTACCTTCATCCTATACTATTCACAGCCGTCATTTAGCTCAAGTAGCATATCCCTTAGTATCATCTCCTCTTCTGCTACAACGGCATATTATCAGTAAATCTTATGCATATTATTCTTCTTCCTCCTACTATCACTCCTCTCATGTTCTGAAAATAGTTAAATAAATCCTGCAAGTAGTAGTTGTATAGTGTATGTAAAAAAGACATTCTTGACGTACTCCTTTCCCTATTTCACTTCCTTCTGACTCTTCTCCTATTCTCACTTGGATTCGTTTCATATGAAGATTACTGAACAGTCTTCTCTCTTTCCGATCCACATCAATTTTCTTTAGTATTCTCATCAGTTTTTCCAATATATATACACACACACGCGCACGAACGCACACACACATTATATGTATACATATTAAATGTACATCTTAGTCACAAAATATTCAAAATTGCGAATTACATATAGAATACAGATACAGATATTAATTCATATTCGACATCGTAGCTTTAAAATATCAGAATGACAATGAGAAATATAGGCCTATCTCATGTGAGAGCAGAAGAGTCATTCAATTCTCATTTAATTCAATATAATATTGTATAAACTATCAAGTAATTATGACTTTGCATAATAATTGTAAAGTGTTCCGAGTGTATGAATGTAATAAATATTTTATTTGTCACTTATAGGTCAGCCTCTGAACACTACAAGGTACATGAAGTGGGTCCCGAACCAACCTAATAACGGCAGGGAGGGTAACTGTGGCGTTATAGAGCGCACTGGAAGTCTACACGATGTACCTTGTGCGCTTGCATTTCCTACCTTTTGTGAAAGAGAGTTGTAAATATGGCGGTAATTTTTGTTTTTAACTTTGATTATTCACTTTCTAAAGCACCGCCTTCACTCACGACGTGAAAAACGTTATCCTTGCCAATGGAACCCCTTAGCTCTCCACGGTTGTCACACAACCATACTCTTCGAACGTCGACCCTAGACTGCACCGCGTCAGGCGTCCCTCTCAGGAGAAACGACGCTAATTAATAATTAATGTGAATAGGGTCAATGAAAATCTAAAGCCCATGTCACGTGATAACTTAAATTCGCTCCTTATACGTGAGAAGTAAGGGACCATGAATGGCGGAAAGAAAACAAGCTATCTATAAAGGAAGAAAGAGACGTAAAATGGCGGAATAGAAAGCCATCTATGAGAAGTAAGGGTAACTAACAACAAGAAAAATGACATAAATAAGAAAGAAAAAAGAAAGGAAAGAAAGAAACACAAAGTGCCGAAACTAAAACTGCACAATTTTACTAGCAATCTCAAATTAATTATAATTGATTGGATTAAATTAGCTCATAAATTAAGTTGTTACTTTATCTTATAGGTTTATCTAAATTTAAATAAAGGTACTAGTCGTTAAAACTTAACTGAAGAATATTGCTGGAGAATCTTTTAAGTGTAGTGTAAATATTCGTAATTTAAATATGTATTGTATTCTTTAAGGCTGGTTCAGTGGAAGAGAAGGCCTTACGGCCTTAACTCTGCCAGCGAAAATAAAACATTCATTCATTCATTCATTCATTCATTCATTCATTCATTCATTCATTCAGTCATATGTCATAAGCTCACGTCCCCACGATTTTGCATTGTTTCGAAAGCGTATGTTTATATTGATTAAAAGCGCCTTTTTAGAGACCGATTTTAATTCCACATATTGGCATAGCAACACACATTTTTAACAGCTTCCAAATGTTACCATTTCAATTCAGCCACAACTGGCACAGGAAATTTTCTAAATTGGGGTAGGCCTATCTCGTTTATGAAAAAAAATTTTTCCGACAGTATATTGATGAAGCAATGTTTTGGACTTCACTTCTTGAATCGTGCCGCAGTTGGAAACTCATTTAATGAATTAATGCCAGACGCCCCGCATAACCACTTAATAATGAATTTTCTGATTATATTCTAAATAACTATTTAGAAAAAGATACTGTATTTCCGCCGGTATTGTGGATAGGCACATCATATACATCATATCTCGTAGGTACTACTGACGGCGTCGAAAGTTTCCATCGTTGTTTGAAACAAATTTCTACGTATCAAAACTATACATTCATTTTATAATTAGTCCTCTTCCAAGTTAAGCAGGAAAAGGTACGTACAAGGGCAATCAATAAGTTTCCGAACTGCCCTAAATGCAGGCAACACACAGGACATAGGAAACGTACAAGTTAATTAGAAGTAGGGAAACGCCTGGAATCTATACTAAATGCATCACTTGAGGGACAGAGAAGAAGACTAACCGTAAGGCGTATATGGAGAGTATTCTGGAAAAATCGCAATAGGGCCTTGACATGTTTGAACAAAATCACATGTAGAACCTAATTTTTAAGAACAATTTGACACTCAACAGGTATGGAAGCAATGATCTTCAGTGACACGCGCATATACTGTATGTAGGCTACAACAAATAGAAGTGCAGTTCGGAAATATATTGATTGCACCTTATATTACGTTGCATGTATTTTACAGGTGACTATGTCCGTAGTAGCCGAACAACGGACGTTCTGCCGTACAAGAAAAGGAATTCCTAGCAGTTGAACCAGATATCTTTCATTTCTACATTGACGTCATAAAAGAAAAAATAACATTCGTTTCGCAGACAATGATTGTTAATAATTCAATTATAATACGGCTGATGTAGGCACAGATATTAATTTACATTGCTGTTTATTTACTTCGGATCAATATTATTTTATTCATGGAAAATGAATATGCCTTTACAAAAGAATTTCCCTAAGAATCCATCTTGAGATACCAATAACATAATATTTAAATATGTAAGTATTCTGTTTGGAAAATTCTGTCCATTGGTCTGCCTAGAAAGTGCGCTCCGTAGTGTATTTTAAACGATGTGCGCACGTTGAAATCTGAGCGTCAAGTGACCTATCAATGTGGCAACTGTGTTTTGCCTCTACATTCCTCTACATTCCATCCCGACATCCCCACTCGCAGACTTGACTTAGGCAAGCTGTAGACTGTGGTTAAAGTTTACAAGGTAATTTCCTAGTACCCGGTACTCGTTACATAGGTCGTTTCTATGTTTAACATAATAGTATAACTTGTTGCTTGTGAGCCATCCCAAACCCCGACCTCCACACTAAGAGCGCAAGTCCTTATATACCCGTCAGTCAAGGCCTTCTGACAAATACAAGCAATTGACAATAGATATCTCAGTCGTGACAACTTCATAAAATATCCTATCAATTGAATAATCGATCTTGCTACGTACAACATAATTATATTATTGCCCATTTCAGCGAGTACTGACGACCACTGCAAAATGCGACAATTTAGTCCAGGGAGCATTCTCTTTTGGCACAAGGGTGATTTATGTAACATGTTTCTAATTTAGCCTTTTAAATACCGGTACATTCTTTAATAAATCACTGAAAAAGAAATGTGAATATAGGAAATGGAGTGAGTACGAAAATATTATTATTTTTTGGCGCATTATTTTTACGTAAATAACGAAAAATAAAAAGGGATTATTAGCAAGTACGTACACTGCGTTTGTCAAATGCGCATCACCATGCTTTCCAAAAGGTACTTTTCAGTGCCCGACACCCCGACTTATATTTTATGATGTGTTCTTTCTTGCTTTAGGGGGCTCCGCCCCCTAAAACCCCTCTTGGGGACTTGGCCCCCAAACCTTCATGCAATTAATTTATAGTAATTAACCGGTCCATCACATTTGAGTTGAAGGTAGGAGTTACATTTTATAATGTGTTCTTCCTTGTTTTAGGGGGCTCCGCCCCCTAAAAACCCCTGTTGGGGACTTAGTCCCCAAACCCTCATAATTTATAGTAGCCTAATAAACCGGTCCATCACCTTTGGGTTGAAGATACGAGTTATATTTTATGATGTGTTCTTTCTTGCTTTAAGGGGCTCCGCCCCCTAAAACCCCTCTTGGGGACTTGGCCACCGAACCTTGTGCAATTTATTTATAGTATTTAACCGTTCCATCACCTTTGGGTTGAAGGTACGAGTGACATTTTATAATGTGTTCTTTCTTGTTTTAGGGAGCTCCGCCCCCTAAAACCCCTGTTGGGGACTTAGTCCCTAAACCTTCGTACAATTAATTTATAGTAATTAACCGGTCCTTCACCTTTGGGTTGAAGGTACGACTTATATTTTATAATGTGTTCTTTCTTGCTTTAGGGGGCTCCGCCCCCTAAAAACCCCTATTGGGGACTTAGTCCCCAAATCTTCGTGCAATTAGTTTATAGTAATTCACCGGTCCATCACCTTTGGGTTGAAGGTACGACTTATATTTTATGAAGTGTTCTTTCTTGCTTTGCTCCTCTTGGGGACTTGGTCTCCAAACCTTCATGCAAGTAATTTATAATAATAATTAACCTGTCCATCACACTTGAGTTGAAGGTACCTGTACATTCTTTAATAAATCACTGGAAAACAAATGTGAATATAGAGAATGTGGAGTGTGTACGAAATTATTATTATTTTTGGCGCATCATTTTTACGTAAATAACGACAAATAAAAACTAGCATGCCACATAACATTATTTTAAGAAATACAGGAAACAAGCATGAATAATATTCACCATTCTTAATGATCGTGGGATAGAAAAAAAGTATGGAATAGAAATTACATACAAATGTGCGTGTAATAAACAGTAAGCAAACCATCTTCGATTAATCATTTCAAAACAACGTGAATATAGCATGGATTGTGTAGGAAAATAATTTCTTATATGTTGCTCCCAATGTGCATCATTGTTAACTTATGAAAACAAATTAAATTTAACATGGCATATAGGCCTAAACACTATGAAGAAAGATAGGAGATATTAAGGAGTTGCACAGGGGGCTCCACTCTCACCAATTCTATTCAATGTTGCCATTGACTTCGTGATGAAGGAATTAAGCGAAAGTAATATCTCTGGAGAATATGGATACAATATATCACCTCAATTAAATAATCTTTCCATTCTTGCATTTGCGGATGATCTAGTATTATTGTGTAAAAATAAATCTGCCGCTCAATATTCAACATCGCTGACTATGAATTCCTTAGCTAGAATTGGTCTTGAAGTAAACCCGCATAAAAGTAATGTTATACACCTACGTAAAGGATGTCTCTGCTCTGATTCCCTCACCTTGATCGATGGACAAGAAATATCTTGCATCAAATCGGATGAAGTTATAAGATATCTTGGCATTACTTTTAATGATGAAATAAAATTTAATGCGGCGCAACTAATTGAAAAACTGACAAAAAATCTTAATCAGCTGGTCACTTCACCCTTACTCATGCCTGACCAAAAGAAAAATATATTAAATCAATATATCTGGCATCAGTTGGTTTACCTCTTCCAATGTGCTCCTTTAAAAGATCTTAAAGTGAAATTTCTATCTGATATTGACAAATTAATTAACAGCGCTGTTAAGGAAATAATTAACATTCCTACTGACGCCCCGGATGCTATGTTGTATGCACCAAGAAGATTGCGAGGTTTAGGAGTATTTAAAGCCCAGTGGGAAGCTTACATTCAGCACTTAAATATTTGTCAAAGACTTTTACACGTTGACAACCCTCATGTAGCAGCCACTCGAAATCCTCCAAACGAAATTGAACATTGCATCAAACAATTACCAATTACCTTCGATTGCTCTGAACGTATTTCTTCTCAAAAACTAAGAAAAGCATTGCGTGAAGATTCTTTTCATCAATGGAGCAAATTGAAAAGTAAAGGTTTGGGAGTTGTTTTCTATTCTCACTGGAAGAAAGGTAATTCGTGGATCTCAACCAAAAAGGGACTTTCGAGCAGTCAGTGGACGCAAGCCATTAAGATGAACTGTAATACAATACCTGTACGTACTCTCCCTGGTAGAACTCTTGACTCAAGCCGTTGCAGAAGATGCGACGAGCAAGAAACGCTTCCTCACGTCTTGGGTTTCTGCCGTCATGGAGAATTGCTCCGAATCAACAGACATAATACGGTTCGTTCTCTCATCGCAGCTTCAATCCGTCAGAATGCTTCCTATGAGATTTATGAGGAGGTTGGTTGCGTCTCTTCTGATGGCTCTACTAGACGGGCTGATATCATCATAATTGATCGGCAGAAGGATAAGGGTGTCATTCTTGATCCCACAATCCGTTTTGAGATGCATGAGCAACAGCCACAAGAGGTGTGTCGTGAAAAACAAGTCATATATGAGCCTTGTTGTCAGCATCTTGGAGCACAATACCACATTACACATTGGACAGTTTTTGGGATCATGTTCGGTGCCCGTGGCACGATCCCACGTGAAACTTTAAATCAACTTAAACAATATAAAATTTCTGATGCAACGATTGATGCCATAGGATCTCAGGTGTTAAAATCATCCTTAGCTATAATTAGTAATCATTTGTACCCAACAAAATTTTTATTGTAAATGATTTCCTACGTTTTCTTATCTTAATGTTTTTTTCTTTTTCTTTCCAAATGTCACAAAATTATTTTGTTTACTTATTATTCGTTATGAATTGATTAGTAGGCCGATCTATCGAACCCTTATTTAGGCGGCTTTTGTTTAAACTAATTATCATCGTTCTTAATGATCTTCGGATGGAAAATAACAATGAAATATGTATAAAATAGAAATTACATACAGGCGAGCATATAAAAAAGAGTAAGTAGAATCATTTATTTGATTAATATGCTTAAATTACTCCATGTTTAGTGTAAGAGTGGTCTATGTGACGAGTACCGGGTACTACGAAAATATAAAAAAGAGTAAGTTTAGCGGTCCCTGCTTAGGTCGTTCTTGCACGCATGAAAATAACAATGGAATTTACACTCTTTGGACAGGAAGTACTATGTGACTCAAAAGGATGACGGAAATAACAGAAGGCTAACGGTTTCATTTATGGAATTATGGACGTAGTTTACGAAGGCTACACCAGAGTCGCATTCGCGGTATATGTCTGCAGTTTGAACCCAGTGAGGGCAATATTTGCTCGATCCCCACATGAAATTATTATTTTAGGGTACAGCAGAGTCGCATTCGCATTGAAAATAATACATATTTGATAATATACACAACATTCGCGGAGTATGTCTGCAGTTTGAACCCAGTGAGGACAATATTTTCTCGATCCCCGACATGAAATTATTATTTTTGGGTACAGCAGAGTCGCATTCGCATTGAAAATAATACATACCGTATTTGATAATATACACAATTAGAACTAAAAACGAGATATGATAGTATATTACCAAAAATTATACCGTATATTTTCATTACTGTTACAGTACCTAATATTGTAATTAAATGAAATGAAGCATGCTTCATTACGAAATTCTTGCACATTCATTTATGCATGAATCAATAATTTTCAGTTGCATCGTACGTATATTTTGATGTTTTAAAATTATAGGTTATGTTTACTCTATCACTACTTTATTTCTACATTCACAATTATGCAATTATAATTAAGCATAACGTTACAAAGGCAATTTGTCTACACATCAATTGCATTTATTCGTTTCATACAGTACTTTAATCTGAAGTCTGATTAGTTAAATATGTTACTGGGACTAAACTAGCGCACATATTCTTTGCATATACGAATTAGTTTGGTTAATTTAGACTTTTATTATGCCTTGTTTATATGATCAAATGCATTTCCACAAAAATAAATTGAACGGTTTTCACTTCCGAAATCACAAGAACTACCTCAGCGCTAGTAGTCAGTGACGTATGCAGTGGAAGGGAACAGGAACTGGCCACCCTACCCCCATTATTTCTTGGCTTAGTTGCTTTATGAGTGATGCTTTATTGGTCTTCGGACACTTGACTATATGACAGCTGTATTGCAATAAGGCAACCTCAAAGCAACCAGATTTACAAAGTTATGTTGTCATGTCGAATGTGAATGTGATAGCAAAATTATTCAAATTACAGACCACTGTATTAATATATGTATAAATATATTGCTGAATATTTTTTTACAGCGAAAGAAAGCATTTGTGTTGAGAAATCTTCACATATAGGCTACTAGTTATGGACACTGATAAAGCATTTCCGGAAAATATCAGGAATGCTTAATGTACTCAGTTCAAATTAAGAACCAGTTATATAATATAACCATTTCTGTCTAATTTTGATGTTATTCAATGCCCCGTCATTCCATAACTACGTTATGATACCATATACGAATTATAGGTTATGTTTACTGTATTTACCTCATATTTCTATATCCGCAATTATACATCATAATTAAGCATAATGTCACGTATGATACTCCGCACTTTCAATTGTATTTTAATTAACTTATTTATTATGATACTGAGTTGTATTGAATTGTATTTATCGACTATCTACGAAGGGAAATAATATATGTAGGATACATTTCACAGGAGAGACTGTGGTGAATTTTCTACCTACAAATAAGGATGGTAATCGTGTTCTGAAGTCTACCCTAAATATATTCTTCTTTATTAAATCTCAAAATAGCCTTCATTCTCAACTTAAAATGTTAATGCAAACAGGTTATTTTATTTTATTGGGTTATTTTACGACGCTGTATCAACATCTAGGTTATTTAGCGTCTGAATGAAATGAAGGTGATAATGCTGGTGAAATGAGTCCGGGGTCCAGCACCGAAAGTTACCCAGCATTTGCTCGTATTGGGTTGAGGGAAAACCCCGAAAAAAACCTCAACCAGGTAACTTGCCCCCACCGGGATTCGAACCCGGGCCACCTGGTTTCGCGGTCAGACGCGCTGACCGTTACTCCACAGGTGTGGACCAAACAGGTTATGTTAACATGCAGATTTCTCTTCACATTAAAATTAACACAGTTTTATAATTATACCTGCAACATATTATGCAACAAATAAATGGAACTTATGCACACTTTACACTAAATAAACATTTTAATTTTATTATTTATTAATTTCTTACTATACTGGGTTGTATTGAATTATATTTATCTACTAGCTACCAGAGAACGTAAACTAATATCATAGAAGGGACTGTGGTGAATTTTCTACCTACAATTAAAGAAGGTAAATGTACTAAATTAAAATAAACTCTCACTTTGAGAAAGGAACATAGGTTAAGCGTGTTTGAGAATAAGGTTCTTAGGAAAATATTTGGGGCCAAGAGGGATGAAGTTACAGGAGAATGGAGAAAGTTACACAACGCAGAACTGCATGCATTGTATTCTTCACCTCACATAATTAGAGACATTAAATCCAGACGTTTGAGATGGGCAGGGCATGTAGCACGTATGGGCGAATCCAGAAATGCATATAGAGTGTAAGTTGGGAGACCGGAGGGGAAACAACTTTTGGGGAGGCCGAGATGTAGATGGGAGGATAATATTAAAATGCTTTTGAGGGAGGTAGGATATGATGATAGAAACTGGATTAATCTTGCACAGGATAGGGACCAATGGCGGGCTTATGTGTGGCAGCAATGAACCTGCGGGTTCCTTAAGAGTAATTTGTATTGTTATTTGAGGTTATAAGGCTAAGTTGTTCCTGTTTTGGTTTTGATTTCTCTTTTCGGCTGAAATGCCATCAATTTAAAGTAAATCAACTATAGTGAATATGATTAATGAATCAAAGGATATTTTATTCGGTGCTTTTTAAAGCATATTAGCAAAAATGGTAAAGTAAACCAATGAACAAAAATGTTTGTAATGTTTGAGGCTATGGAACTGATACCTCAGAACAAAGATTATGCATACGTTAAGAAAGCATCTTTGACAAGTACAAATTCAAGTTCACAGTTAGTATAATAATATGAACATATTATGTAGCCAGTGGGTCTACTGCCAACATGAATGCCACTTAATATGACTTGATGAAAAATTCGCTATTTTTTTTTTCAGCTTTACATTTGATCTATTCATAAACTAGTGTAGCTTTATATTTAATTTGTAGGCTAAAGTTGACAGTGTCAGAAGAAGTTGCAGTGGAGGAGGGAAGCCAGCAAAAATTACTGCAGTTGATGAATTGGTATTAGATTATTAAGAAAAAATTCTGCAAGTGTTGCTGGTCTAGGACAGAAAGACCTGATGGCATTGGAAAATATGCCAAATAATCAACATTTCAATTTGTAGAGCAACTTGTATTTGAAGCTTTCCTCATAATGCATTACTTCTATTTGCTTGTCTTGTTATGGCAGGTCCCACTATATTTAACAACTCTTCAAGTTTTTCAGCACTTTACCTAATCTGTTCATTATATTTAAACAGTGCTCCCATAACGGAATAATTGTTCTTTCTGGATATAGTTTTAGCTCTTCTCACAACAACTTCATCACTTGAATCGCAACCAGTAAACCACATATTAAAAAAATAACTACAATATTTTCTTTTGATTATCTGAGAAAGGTTGTCACTGGTAACTGATAATATAGAAATCATCCAATCTTTAGAGTCTTGTAGCAATATTCCTGTTGAATATTAGTATAATCAACTAAATCAGCATTTTAAGAAACAGAATCACTTATGAACTGGTGAAATCGAACAATATTACTAGTCTGTGAACTGGTAACTACTACTTTACCCTTGTAGTTTCTAGAAACACAGACCTTGTAAAAATTTTATTTAATAAATTAATATTACTACTGTGCAGACTAATATTATTACGGTAGTCCATGAGTTTCGAGAAACAGGCCCCTGGTCTGGATCGAGAAGGCATTGATATCAGTCTTCAGTTTGAACCCAGTCAGGGCTATATTTGCCAAGTTCGATCTCCGACATTTAATTATTATTTTTGGCTACACCAGAGTCACATTCGCTTCCATCGAATATCAGTCTTCAGTTTGAACCCAGTCAGGGCTATATTTCCCTAGTTCGATCCCCGACATTTAATTATTATTTGAAGGGCTCACAACCAGAGTTGACCAAGTCCACCCGTGATCAGTTTGTGGAGTAATACAATCTCGGATGAGGAAAACTTAGATTTATCCATTGCTATAACAAACAAAGACCATAACTCATTTGTTACTCCACAGATGACAGCATTTCCTAAAGAAGGTGAATGAAGACTCAATATCTCAGAACTATTCGAGATGAACTTGGTCCACTCTGGTTGTGAACCCCTATGTAGGTATAATGAAATCGCTGGAAAAATCTAAAAACATGTATAGAAAATGAACCTCTCACTTTATATGTCAGTCCACAGTTGGAACTCACTGACGGCTATATTTCCTCAGTTCGAGTCCCGAAATTTAATTATCCTTTATTCTAGGTATAATACAATTGCTTGAAAAATAAGTATGCACAATTACCCTCTCACTTTAAACGTGTCCACAGTTTGAACCCAGTGACGGCTGTATTTCTTTGAGTTCGAGCACCGAAAATTAATTATTGTTTTATTATAGATATAATACAATTGCTGGAAAAGCCTAAAGAAAAAGTATACAAAATTACTCTCTCACTTTAGACATCAGTCTACAGTTTCTACCGAGGGCGGTTATATATTCTCAGTTCGAGACCCGAAATTTAATTAAATTTATTACATTACTAATTTTGACAACAGCTTTGCTTATTAATTTAAAATGGCTGTGTTATTACATTATTGTGTATTATTCATTGTGTATACAAGTTTTTAGATTTTTACAGCAATTGAATTATACCCCCAATAAAAGTAATTAATTTTCGGTGCCCGAACTCAGAAAATATAGCCGTCACTTGGTTCAAACTGTAAACTGAGATTTAAAGGGAGAAGTTCATTCTGTATACACTTTATTTAGATTTTTAGAGTAATTGTATTATATCTATAATAAAGAATAATTTAATTTCGGGGTTCGAACCGTCGACTGACATTTAAAAGAGAGGTTAAAGTGACAGACGTTCATTGTGTAAATATATTCATAGACAACATAATTGCGCTTTTTATATACCTATAATAAAGAATAATTTAATTTCGGGGTTCGAACCGTCGACTGACATTTAAAAGAGAGGTTAAACCGTCGACTGACATTTAAAAGAGAGGTTAAAGTGACAGACGTTCATTGTGTAAATATATTCATAGACAATTAATATAATTGCGATTTTTATGTACCTATAATAAAGAATAATTTAATTTCGGGGTTCGAACCGTCGACTGACATTTAAAAGAGAGGTTAAAGTGACAGACGTTCATTGTGTAAATATATTCATAGACAATTAATATAATTGCGCTTTTTATATACCTATAATAAAGAATAATTTCATTTCGGGGTTCGAACCGTCGACTGACATTTAAAGGAGAGGTTAAAGTGACATACGTTCATTATGTAAATATAATCATAGACAAATTAATATAATTGCGCTTTTTACGCCACTCTAGTGTCGGCTTCGTAAACTACGCCGTCAATTGCATACATAAAACCGTCAGACTTATTTTATTATGGCAGTGCTTTTGAATCCCGTTGTACTTGCATGCGTGCAATAACGACCTATGCAGGGACCGCTAAACTTTACCATTACCGTAGAATAATTTATTTGATTAATAAGCATAAATTACTCCATGTTTAGTGTAAGATTGGTCTATGTAACGAGTACCGGGTACTACGAAAATCATCATCATCATCCTTCATGCATTAGGAAATTGATTCCTGTAGCAGCTACTGAAATTGGTCCATCCATCTTTTCGCTGGTCTTCCAATATCTCTTCTTCCCCGAGGTTTATATTTCCAAAACTTATATGGTATCCTGTCCTCCTGCATCCTTGAAATGTGAGACATCCATGAATTTCTATATTCTTCTATTTTGTTGTTTAATTCATATATCTCAAGTTCTTCTCTTATTTCTTCGTTTCTTTTATGTTTACAATTACAAACGGATAATTTCAGAATTATATGTGGGTATTTTAGAGCAAAGTCGGGTAATTTCAGGATTATATGTGGGTAATTTCATTAACAAGCATTGGCATCACTGTCAGCGGGTCAAATAATACAGTTGAGCCGAGGTTATTTTGCTTTCAGTGTAATAATGAGTGAAATTACTAGGCATAATTTTGAAGAAAAATACAATGAAGTAGTTGAACATTTGAAAAATGCGACGGTGATTGCAGTGGACACAGAATTTACTGGTTTACTTTCTGATCCAGAGTATAAGCCGAGGTATGTAATGTCGACGTTTCTCAATCCCTTCCTCCTACAATAATATGAGAATTGCGTACTTGTACGAGAAGGATGTCACTGTTCACTAGCCTATTCGGGAACGCGAAATTATACCAAATGTGAGGAATGTTACTACAGGTGTGTAGTAAGCCTATTATGTGACAGGTTAGGTTCGATTAGGTGTGTATTGTGTGACAGGTTAGGTTAGGTTTGGTTACATGGGTAGTATTATGATGTTAGATTAGGTGTGTTGTATTATTACTATGTTGGCGAAACTGAAATCACTGTTACATTAAGGTTACTTATGTCCCGCTCACTATAGAGACATAGGCCAATTTTACAAATATTTAGTATAACTTGTTGCTTCTTTGACAGGTTAGGTTAGTTTAAGTTTTTGTTATAGCCTACCTTACATATACGATTATAGCGCAACATTGGCAGTTATAAAAGTGAAATATTCGTTCAGTGGGCGTTGGATACTCTACATTCACCAAGAATTGAAATGTGTTGTGGTTGTGATAAGTATTGAAAGTTGGTTTATAACGCCACATTGGCAATGATAAAAGTGTGCAGTATTCTTTCAGTGGCTGGTGGATACTCTATATTGACCGTTCTGCCCATGGCTTGTACCTTCACTTATTGTATGAAGTCTAACAAAGAAAGCGCTGTATTTTGATGCTGATGTCATTTTTGTAAATCTTTACAATAGTGCTACCGAAGGATTGCGGATAGCAAGGACCTCCCAAATAAACTACGGGACATCGTGGAAGAGAGGGGTTTGAATGGGGTACTGACATTCTTAGGCAATAATGAATATATGCGAGGCATACCAAAATGCTAAACTAACCTAACCTATCACTGATTCGACCTTACGAAAACTTACATTTTGTCTGTGATTAGTAAGAAAACGCACGGATATGAGCTGTATGTGCTGCCCCTGCCTGCCACCTACCTCTTCTACCTCGACGGAGTGATCTTGCCTGCCCGCATCTCTCTGCCAGACACCACTTTCTTCCCAACTTTTCACCCTTATTTCGGCGCGAAATTGGTGTCTTCACTCAATTTGTCTTTTGTTTAAGATACATTTGAGTCGACTAGAAGCCAAGTACGTTATGTAAATACATTTGTATTTTAACTTAGTAACACAACTAGAAGCCAAGTACAGTACGTAATAGTAATATGCGTTACAAGAGCGGTATGTTGACGTTTTCATGTTCGAGGAAAAGATTGAAAAAGCGAAACGTAGTTGAGCTTTTTTAATTTCCGAGAACATGAAAACAAACATACCGCTCGTGTATCGTACATTATTTTGTGCGAACATCGTTTATTACATACCTGAAAGAGGAATTTCTAATTAGTTGCAATGAAATCTCCATCTTGGTTTCTGTTCAATGACGGCAACTTTGGAAAACAAATATATCTATCTTCAACATGGTTCCTATAAAATGTTTTCTGTGTTTACTATACTCCAGCAGGCCGTGATATACGTCTGTCCTTTTTTTCCCCCCAGTCTATAAATGCGAACTTGAAACAAACGGTAAGTTATGTAATGATTTATTTTTCATTTTAATATTTTAACAATATTATTTATATAACATATTGCAGTAATAACATTGGCATCTGGAATCT
This sequence comes from Periplaneta americana, assembly GCF_040183065.1. Classification (NCBI taxonomy): domain Eukaryota; kingdom Metazoa; phylum Arthropoda; class Insecta; order Blattodea; family Blattidae; genus Periplaneta; species Periplaneta americana. The sequence goes on along the minus strand of NC_091132.1, from coordinate 149,645,096 downwards.
TGTTGATTTTTTCACGGCTTCCTTAATGTTACTTGCATTACAAATGCAGTAACTTTTGTGGTGTTGTAGAGTTTACTTAATTTTTGCAAATATTTAAAAACAATAATTAACAGTGCAATTTAGGTGAGTGGTAAGTTTCCAATTTATAATTAATTATTACATTACTATGTTAAACGTCTCTAAAAATAATATGTTAAAAGCCTAAAGCAGTAAAATGAATATGGCGCTTAAGCGGTAAGAAGAGGGAAATTGTTATGTGTGTTTGGTTGGGAATACTGAATGTGGTATTTCACACTTACCGCGTATTGGTTTTGTGCGGAAAACAAGCAAATACGCACAATCTCGCACAAATACATTTGTCGGGTCATTCGATAGTAAGGGTTATGTTAGTCACAAGACATTCAGAATATTATGTATCTAAAACTAATAAAATATTCATGTCCAGTTTGTTTAGTTTTATAGATCTCGAAACCTGCTACTAATTTCACATTAATTCAATGGAATATTATTATTTTTAACAAAATAAAACTTTATTGAGTCTGTATTGTACTGTATTACAATATTATTATTTTTGTAATTATGAACAATATATAATAAGTAGGTACCAGTAGTTTATTGTATAAGAACCTCCTGAATTTACAGGTTGCCGAAAAAGACAAGGTAAACAAAAATATATACACTTACTTACTTACTTACTTACTTTTAAGGAACCCAGAGGTTCATTGCCGCCCTCACATAAGCCCGCCATTGGTCCCTATCCTGAGCAAGATCAATCCAGTCTCTACCATCATATCCCACCTCCCTCAAATCCATTTTAATATTATCTTCCCATCTACGTCTCGGCCTCCCTAAAGGTCTTTTCTCCTCTGGCCTCCCAACTAACACTCTATATGTGCATTTCTGGATTCGCCCATATGTCCTTCATGCCCTGCCCATCTCAAACGTCTGGATTTAATGTTCCTAATTATGTCAGGTGAAGGATGCAATGCGTGCAGCTCTGCGTTGTGTAACTTTCTCCATTCTCCTGTAACTTCATCCCTCTTAGCCCGAAATATTTTCCTAAGAACCTTATTCTCAAACACCCTCAATCTCTGTTCCTATCTCAAAGTGAGAGTCCAAGTTTCACAGTAACAAAAAATATATATATATATATGCGCGCACGCACACACACACACACACACACACACACGTACGTCTATGGGTAGGTATTTCACTGCAAACCCAGCATTCTCCAATCTTTCCTATTTTCTGCCTTCCTATTAGTCTCTGCATATAATCCACATATCTTAATGTCGTCTATTAGCTTTTCTTGGGAAGGATAATTGTGGTAGCTTCTGCTTTGCTGTCTGCATACCACTCTCTCTTCCGCATCTCAAAAGATCTCAGAGGGGCCCAGCATGGAGGTGAGGAGAGTGGATTTGATTAATGAGCCCTCCGGACTTCATCGAAATTCACTGCAAAGGTTAAATGTCAGTTCTATGAGGGCTTTTGACCTGATCAGTGATTGGGAAATCCCAATTAGCCTTTGCCGCATCCCCCTCCCCCCCCAAAAATACTTTCCTATTAATTGAGCCTAAATGTCATACAAGTGCAGCACTTAATTATGATGCTAGTTTCGGCCAAAGACTTTATAAAAAAATTGCAAACCATTTTCCAAATTTGAAATAGGCTATTTTAAAATTGAACCTTTTAAAAAAGATATGTATAAAATTATTCATGATATATAATATTAACAAATGTGTGTTTTTTTACCTTTTTATTCCTACATAAAGATTAATGGCAGTTGACTTAATATAAAAATGTCAACATACATGCCGAACTTGAAGTCAAGCCACAAAGGGAAAAACACTGGAGGAGAGGGATTCGATCCGGTGCTGTGGATTGAAGTTCGGCGTAGCTCAATGGTTAGAACATTTGGTGTAGAATCAAGGACCTGGGTTCGATTCCCGGTGCTGGAGCGAATTTTTCTCCTCTAATATCAATTGTTACTATTTATTTCTGTCGACTATATTCATGTTTTTATTGAATGTCACTGCTTCTGTCTGGTTGTCAATTTATATTAAATGTGTTTTTTCTTTCTTTTTCTCTTTGTTCTTTTCTTTTGCTCTTGTGTGTTATCAGTTTGAATTAAGTTAGTGTATTTAATAAACTGTCCTTGTAAATTTTATGTTGTATTATTGGCTAAGACCACACTGTACATGATTCTGGATCTTACGGTAGTGGCTAGAAACATTTTTGTTGTATAATTTAAATTTGTACCACTTTGTCTACCAGTTAAATAAATAAATTAAAAAAAAGTATGCATACAATAAATGTTAAACAAATACTAAATTAAGCCTAACATGAAATTTGAGATCAATATAACATTTCAGTGTTACCTCTAAAAATTATTATATAAATGATTTTTTAAATATGTTTCCACTGAGTTAGCTCTATGGTAACACGTCTGCCTCCAGACTAGCCGACCCGGGTTCGATTCCTGTTGGGGTCCGAAATTTTCATGTGAAATTTCTACCTTGGGACTAGGAGAGATGGTGGTACACAACTTCTAATCACTAAATTGTGCATCAATATGTCTGAGTTAAATCCCAAATCTCTCTGCAGTACATATGAAGAGAAGGCATATCTATGTCACTGTTGATAGTGATATATGTCAGATGGCGACCCCTTTGGTGGTATTTGACAGGATTAAGCTATGTGCCAGCACCGGGTTTCTCCTTCTACTTTCCTCACCTTCATCATCATTATCCTCACCCATTTCCTACACGAACACTTACACATACACTCACCCAAGCGCTTTCTAGTACACGACATAACTCTTCTCAGATACACCTCATGCATAACGGGCCCGCCAAAGTGGTGTGCAACTTGAAAATGGGTCACAGTCATGCCATCTATCCACAGTATGCAGAACCCAAATTACACAAGTAAAGTGGGTAGGCATTAGACACCACTATCACCAACACCACCACCACTGATTTTTTAATATACTTATGCAAGGACTCTCTAATTACAATGATAACAGTGCTTTTAATTTTGTTAATGGATAGTCCGAGACTTTCCAAATTTCCGCAAAATAGCATGGTATAATGCTGTGTCCTTCCACTATCAATCCGAAAACCTGTTCTCAGCTTATGTTTGACTGTATAGTAGGCCTAATCCAACGTAAGCTCATAAATGCTTCTCTTCTCGTTGTTCACTTCCTGAGGCTGACCTTTGTGATGTTCAAATCTGACGGTAGGATCGAGGATTTATCCTTTAGAACACTGGGATTTTTTTTTTTTTTTTCAATATTAAACTTGGCTCTGATTGACTGGATGGTGTGACTTTTGGTGTTCCAAATATGTACTTTAGTACGCGATTTTGGGCATCTCTCAATGCAGTCCCTACCCAGAGATCCGATTGAGGGACTATTTTACCTCCGGAAAATTTTACACTCAGGCACTCCATGAATCATAAGCAGTGAAAAATATAGTGGGACTGCGTTGGTGTTAATGCAGCTTCTGTGGGTACCTCTTTGTTACTTGTTAGCATAAACAACAAGTTTAAACCCCTCACCACGACAAGGTGAGTGCCCATGAGAGGGTAGAACACTGGGATAAATACACAGAAAACAAAATATAGTATTCTATATTCTTTTATTAAGACAAGAATAAAACAACTTCATTGCCCAGTCATGCATAATTTTCTTTACTTTGGGATTTTTGGAATCATGTTTCTGTCCTCTCAGTTCGTTTTATTACAACAAATAACACTTTATCAACACATTGATGAATTTATCTGGAACATTGTCTGTTTTAATGCTGCTGTCATTAACACTGTCTACTTTCTTCCTTTTACATGGACTAGCTCTGCTTGTTGGTGCTGATTGTGAGGTGTAATTAGGCTATTACTTGGCAGAATCTGGGAATGGAACTGCTAGGTTTTTAGTCTAAAAATGCCAGAAGTAATGAAGTCATATTTGGGTCATTCCATTGTAACGGGTGTTACATCCACAAAGCTAAAAACTGAACACTTTGAATGCAGCCTTAATAGAATCAAAATTTATTTATTAAAACTATTTCCCCTATATTTTCTGAACATTTTGATATAATATATAATCCTAAGTTTATTTTAACGAAGTTGAATAACAAGTAAAAAACACGGTGTAACGGGTGTTACAGAATTTAGCCATGCAGCCTTAATAGAATCAAAATTTATTTATTAAAACTATTTCCCCTATATTTTCTGAACATTTTGATATAATATATAATCCTAAGTTTATTTTAACGAAGTTGAATAACAAGTAAAAAACACGGTGTAACGGGTGTTACAGAATTTAGACATGAACTTTTGCATAGTTATTGAAAGATGTAAAATTCTGTGAGTTTAATGCACACAAATTAACATCCTTTTATATGGATATATATTAAACATTGACAAAATCAAATATGTTCTCAGTTTTCCTTTCTGCTTAAAAGATTTAATTTTTTTCAAGAAAAGCTTCTGTAACGGGTGTTACATGACTTGTAACGGGTGTTACACTGTGCAAATATTTCTACTTTACTTAAATGATTAATGACACTCTTTCTGTTTCATTAAAACAACGCTATTAAAATTTAATATAACGAAATTTCTGTGTAATAACAATTTCATTTTATGTAAATAATTAAATTATCTTTTTAAAAATTCTCAGAGCACAGTCTATTTATTAAATAGCCTGGAATGGAACAAATAGATTAATTGAGGAACATTCAAATTATGGTTGTTTTACAGATATTTTGGTGCATGTGTAATTAATTTTAAACATCTTTTTTCATCTACACTGTCACTGAATTCATAATACAGTCTGTTTCCTTGAGACTTGACATCAGGTGTTGGTAACTTCCTGACCAGTTGACTAAATTTTACAAAATAAATATCATTTTCATCAGATTTGAAGATTTTTTTGCTCTGCCCAGAAACTTTCAGGAACATAATTTTAATGTCCTCTTCATTATCAGCTTGGTTCTGGCATATTCCAATGTATCGGAACTTTTTTTCACCCTTTGATGACCCGGGTTTCTTGTTTTCACTTAAAAACTCTACCAAAACAAACATGCCAGACTTAACTTCAGATCTATCAATGCTGTACACTGGCATGGGAATCACTTGTGTTTCACTTGTCAGTATCCCATGTTCAGAATCCCAAAACCTGTGGAATCATCATCTTATGGTGCTAAAGGAAGTCCAGACTGCATACTTGTTCTGTGATAAATCACTACTTATTATGGCATAGGATTTCACTGTATCATTAGAACCCAAATGCAACATGTTTTTTTCATCCGATTGTTTACAGGAGCCATTTCTTGAAATAAGCACATTCAAGTGCATTAGATCGTGGTAGAGCAAACACATATTTTATACAGAATGGACTCTTTGCAGCTTTAACTACTTAAGAGATAGTTACAAGCTATTTTTTTATTGTAATAGGTTACAGCAGGCAAGTACAACATTTTGTAACTGGTATTACATCAATACTGTAACACCCGTTACTTAAAGAGTTGTAACACCCGTTACACCTTTTCTGGGTAAAATAAATTAAATATTAATTAAAAAATGTTATGATCTCAACAAGCAACCTTATAATCTCACTTTCACTGCAGGATATTGTGAACAAATATTTCATAAGATCATAATTAAAACTTATTGCATATTTTGTGTAACGGGTGTTACATGCTACAGCAATTTTTAATATGCTGTAATTAATTACTGAATTTGATCTTACCTTGAATTGTAATATATGCTTGAACTTGGAAAGCTTCATACATTTCCCTCCAAAAGTGCGAGATCAACAACATGGTGTTTTATGACAACAGCAGGATCTTAAACTTAAGCATGCGAAATAACATATTTACTATTCAAAGAACCTACCAACAAACATAAACAAAACTGCAAAAATATTACATACAAGCCAAGTTTTCTTTAAGGGTAGTGTAATTCATACTTTTAACAGTTGATATATCATAGTACCATACACTTTATTAATAAATGAAAAAATCACTCAGAGGCTCAGTTGGCATGGAATGACCCATTATAATAATTATTATAATATGACTTCATTATAATTTTCCTTACAGAACAATTTATAAGCTGCCATAAAAATTACGTAGCCTGCTAGACTCTTAAACTTATAATTTTTCTTCATTATAATAAAACCACAATTCTGGAAGCAAATGCAATACTTACAGTTTTTATCTCTCGGGAAAAAAGAAAAAAAAGTATCACGAGTTATTTTCAGTCTCATAATTTCTGCACCTAAAAATTGCACAAACTTTTCCAGACATGTCTGTTCAATTAATCTGGAGTCATAGAGAGTCTGAAGTGAAAAAGTAATTGCGAATACTCTGGAGTTAGAAGTAGAAAATACTGTACTTACAATATTAGGCCGGGAATACACGGACGCGCTGCGGCAGTAATTGGCATTACATGTAATGTGCGGACTAAATTGTGCACTCTCGAACAAGTGGTGCGCACGATACAAATCATCTGAGCAGTGCGCAAGCCTTGAACACCTTTTTAGTTCCATTCTATCTCGCACGATGCACGACCATGGAAAACGAGGAAGCTTTGCTAACAGCTATTTGTTCTTTCGTAGTAGTAGGATACAGTTTCAACAGAAAGAGACGTAGACCTATGGAGTTGTACAAGAAACGGCTAGGGAGTAGTTTTTTAAGTGCTATAAACTTTCAAGACATCAGCAGCCAGTATAAAAACCTTAGGACTACTAGCCAGCGCCATCTTTCGAGTGCATCCCAAAGATCATATCGAGACAAACGTTAGGTTGGTAACAGTGCTCAGTTTCCAAAGTCCATAGCCTGAGAAGACAAATCGACTCCACGATTCGACAGTACAAAGAACACAAAAGGTCAATCATGCCTGGACCTACCGATGCTAGTGGCACCCACACTGGTAGAAAAAAACAACTAGACGAAAACAGGAAGTACAAATGCAACAAATGCAAAGAAACACTAGAAAATGAGAAGGCAGTTGCAATGGCTGGTTTCATGCTAAGTGCACTGGAATGACACAAGGCGACATGAAAGCTATAGAAAAACCTTCAACATGTCTTATGTGGATCTGCGAACTATGTCGCAATGAGAAAGGGATACTAGAAGAACTCGTAAGATCTGTAAAGACACTTACAATCCAATTTGAAAATCTCAGGGGAGAAATAAGAGAGACGGTATCAGAAGGAGTTAAAGAGGCTCTAAATCATGTAACAGAGAGCACAATACGAGGCAGGGAGGGAAACCTAAAGGAAATTATCAAAATGACGGTGGCCGAAGAAATAAGAAAGACGGATCCCAGAATAGGAAGAGAAAGTTCGACGGGCATCTCCCAAATGGAGCGTAACCGAGAGGACCAAAAAGAGTCAGCTCCAACATCGGAGCCATCGGCAACATATCACAACACCAAGCATAACCAGGAGATCACAACCACAAGAAATGAGGAAACCCCAATGCCCCAAAACGAAATACTACCCATGTCAAACAACGACACAACTACCGAAAACTCCACAGATACGACAGATCAACACACCGTAAACATATGTAATGCATACACAGAGGCGGTGAAAAGAAATGGAGTAAACAATTTAAAAATAAAGACCCCAACTATCGTAGGCACAAAACAGAGCAACACTTAAAAAAGGAGCGGAGAAAACCGAAAACAAACTACAAGGCAGGACTCATGGAGCGTGGCTATATATCGGAAGACTACACCAGACTACAACACAAGAGAAAATCAAGAGACACCTGACCAAGCTGAATATAACGAACATAGTGGAATACGAGGAGCTACAAATAAAAGGAACGCTTAAAGCCTACAAGGTAGGCATACCCCTCAACGACTTATCAAAAATCGACGCCCCAGAGTGTTGGCCAGAGGGAGTTATAGTTAGACGATACCGATTCTTTTGCCTCCAAAGAACCGGCGCAAGACACGAAAATTAACTTCCTCCTATGGAACGTAGAAGGGCTGAAGAGCATTCTAGAGCTAGCCCCTAACGAGCTTCTAGCTAAACAAGACGTACTTATTCTAACCGAGACTTTTATGACTGACAACATAGACATCCCTGGATTCTACGCAACGCACGTCAACGCAACACAAGGACCGAGAGGAAGACCTATACGGGGAATCTCCTGTTACTACAAACCGTCAATCGGGAAAATACTAAACACTTACTAAGACGAGGACACGATAGTAATCAATTCTGAAAACCTAACCCTGATTGGTCACTATTTCGAACCCCGAACTCCAATAGAAGACATCATATCGACAATCATGGCGGCATTGGCTCAAGCAAACCCAGGTCGCAACATAATAGTCGCAGGAGACATGAACTGCAGGATAGACCTCGCTGACCACAGAAGCGACGAATTACTAAATCTGATGAAAGAGGAAGGATTCAAGCTCCTCAACAAAAGAGACAACAAAACATACTTCGCGCACAATGGCAGCAGTACCATAGACCTCATCTTCTACAAAGGCCCTGAACTCAACCTTACAGAACACAGGGTGTGTTACAACACAGCAGGAACACCGCTAAAAAAGCACTGCCCAATAATAGCAAGCTTCTCTATTCACGGTCAGACAAAGCCCACAAACCATCCCATTCCGGAGACACCCTCTTCAAGGAAACTAGACGAGAACGCGCTTAATAGAAACACGGATAAACTGGACGAAATTAACAAACTGATAAAAGAACACAACCTAGACACTGCCGCAATAACCCTAGAAGAGCTCATCAAAGATGCCACCGTGCCCAGGTCAAAAAGAAGAGCCCAAAAATGGTTCGACGGTGAATGCTACCATGAGAGGAGAAAAGTTTTAGAGAAGTTGCACATCGCAAAAACCACAGATAACCAAGTGAACCTAAGAAACTACTGCAAATCCAGAAGAAAATACAAAACCCTACAGAAACAGAAATGGAAGGACTTTATCGAATCCGAAGCAGTTAGGATGGTGGAGGAAGCCAAGAGAGACCCCCACGTGGCTTTGAAGCCCAGAAAATCTCAAACCATAGGACAACTAGACATGACCACCTGGGAGGAGCACTTCGCTAACATACTTAATCAAGGGAAGAATGCAGCTGCATACACACCGAAGACTATAGACAGAGACCATATTAACACACACCCTTTTACAACAGACGAAGTACAGGACACTATAAGGAACCTAAAGAACAACAAGGCGGTCGGCCCGGACGGGATTTTCAACGAGCACATCAAAACATCAGCCAGTCTACTTCTCCAAGCCATCACAGATCTTTTAAACCTCTGCCTAAGAATGAGCAACATACCAACTGGATGGAGATCGTCGACCTTGAAGGTGCTACACAAAGGAAAAGGCGATCCAGGCGACCCGAACCAATACAGAGGAATAGCCTTGGAAAACAACATCTTCAAAATCCTGACCAACCTAATAACAAAACGTCTCACAAGAGAAACAGACCACAAAATTCCTGACGAACAATTCGGTTTCAGAGCAGGACGAAACACACTACAAGCAGTTCGAAATCTGATCGGAGACATAGAAGATGCTCTACGATTTCCCCGTGGCAAATTCCACACAGTCTTTATTGACTATACCAAAGCCTTTGACACACTCAATAGGAACGTCATCTCATCAAAACTCGAGGCAATGACAGGAGAGAATAAAGAACTAATAACACTGAGTCAGAATATACTAAGGAATAACACGGTCCGAGTCTCTGACAACATCAGCATATCAGAAGAAATTACCCAGACCAACGGAGTGTTGCAGGGAGATCCACTCAGTCCCCTGTTGTTCAACATTGCCACATATGATTCAGTCAGCAGAATACGACAGGAAGCGGAGGAAGTGAAAATATACATCTATGCCGACGACATGGTCATTGGATCACGTGACGCAAACGAACTGCAAAAAGCAACTAAGGCACTGGAGAAATGGGCTGAGGAAAACGAACTACAGATCAACCTAGAGAAAACCATGCAGATGACTTTCCGAAAAGGCGGACGAATATCAACTAATGACAGAATACTGCTGAAGAACGAACCAATACACATGACAAATTCATTCAACTACCTCGGCATGACCCTGCAGACAACAATGACGTCTTTCAGAATACACGTCAAATCTAGAGCGGCAGCAGCTACAAAGGCTATATTCGATATCAGATCACTGAGCAGACTCTCCCTAAGTTCAGCTATGGCACTCTTCAGGACGAAAATAGTCCCCATCTTCGCCTACGGGATCGAGATAATATGAGAAAAACTGAATAAGACCAACCTTCGTACCTTAGAAGCAGTGAAAGCACGATTCCTGAAAGCCGCACTAGGCGTGTCTAAATACACACACTCCAGACTAGTCTACAAGCTCGCAAAAGAGACGTTTCTGATAGAAGACCTGCGTCTAAAGTTCTCCCTGCCTGCCACAAACTGTTGGACAAAATTATTGGAAGAAAGGGAAGAGAAACGAAATGAGATATGGCTTGAGTTTTACTCAACGGAAGCAATAGTAAACCGATCATGGATGGACACGGATCAAGAACTTCGCCACTTTGTAACCTCCATGGCAGTACATGGCTACCACCACAAGCTCTGCAAATCAAACATTTACCACGACCCCAATCCAGAGTGTATATGTGAACTGTGCGACCTAACCTGCGATCGATACCACATCACCCAGTGCAAGAAGCTTGACAAACCAATAATCGAATACGGCAAGAACTAAAGTGGAATCCACTAACACACTCCTGCACAGTTTGTGCGCATTTCATATTTCAAAAATCAATAATACTTCGAAGTCGCATTGTAATAAAGAAACACGTACAATAAAACTACAAACATTTTCTTTTTCGAGTAATCAAAGTTTGATTGCTAAATGATATTTTTAATTTAAGTGTACAGTCAAAACAAGTATTTTAAATCAACCAAAGAAAATTATTTTAAAATAAAACATAGGAATGCAAAATATATACAACATATACTACAAAAATTGTTATTCAATTAATTAAAAATAATAAGAAGAAAAAAAACAGAAGATATTAAACGTGCTTTGCCTATCGGAGTGGCCTATGTGATGAACATTCTGGGGACGGAGTTTTTGTTGGATGATGTTGAAGAGTGCCAAGAGAGTTTGATTCAAATCCGGAAGTGACAGAGTGTAGTGTAGTGTAGCATAGTGTAGTGTAGTGTAGTGTAGTGTAGTAAGTCATTCAAAGGTCGGCTTGAGAAGACTCTTGAGTAGGAGGACGTTGTGGTAGTTTGGGAGTTGAACCATAAGGAAGTTGAGGGAGTAATTGGTTGAGTAGGTTGTCTAAGATAACCCCATTTGAGAAGAAGAAATCAAATGAAGGTGCAGATGAATGAAAACGTTGTTGTCCACAGTAAATTGGCATTTCAAAGAAGTTTCGTTTTGCTTTCACCTGAATGTCATAAATAGCTTATTGAATCCCTTTCCTAGTAGTCGCACGATATGCTATCATTTTCGATGGAAGGAAAGCACAAAATGATTTGACTTCTCATTGTTCAACAGTGATGTTTAACCTCCCAAAAGCCATTGGCGTAGTTCAGGCAGTAGCGCGTTTGCCTGCTGATCCAGAATTGCGCTCAAGCATAGGTTCGATTCCCACTTGGGCTGATTACCTGATTGTGTTTTTCCGAGATTTTCCTCAACCGTAAGACGAATGTCAGGTTAATCTATGGCGAATCCTCGGCTTCATCTTGTCAATTGCTAACTCGCTATCACAAATTCCATCGACACTAAATAAACTAGTAGTTGATAGAGCGTCGTAAAAATAACCAATTAAAAAAATTAACGTCCCAGCAGTGGCTTGCCTAATTCCAATGGTGGTTGCCAGTAATTCTGTACCTATCATCCTGCTTTTTCGCTCGTTTTGGAGCCCTCTCTCATCTTGCATGTTAACTGGCAGGTTCCGTTGTTTTTATTATAATAGTCAATATCACCAGGATTCCACAAGTTTGGACATAATTTATGAGGTCCAATCTACTTCAGACCACTCCATGCTTGAGGTGTGCGCACTTCACGAGACAAACGGCAACGAAACTGTCCACACTGCGGCAATGAATCCCTTTGTGTTCGCGAGAAAAACCGACAAGGAATATATCGCTGCAGGGCATTTGAGGTGTGCGCACTCTTGCCGCAGCACGTGCTTGAAATCGCATACAAACGAGCGAACAAAGCCTCGAATACTGTTCGACCCTTGTTGCATTACTGCCGGCGGTGCATCCGTGTATTCCCGGCCTTACAATATACATGTGCTTAGTTGTTATATTCTCCACACCAGGTTGAACCACCATGTGCATTCTAGTTATCCTGCAATATATCAAAGAGATTGCTGTGTTCTCCTTAAACGTCTTTAATATTTGTTACAGGACATATTTGTCCACCAATGTAAATGAAGCCATTCAAATGATCTGTATACGTTTATTTATTAAATGAAAATGACAACATAGGGCTAATTATTTAATTTGTCACATCCAGTTAAACATTCAGATTTATAGTGGCCATAGTTATCTTGGATGGGGACAGGTACTTTCTTAATAACTGTGTCTACATCAACCACAACACTGTCTTCATACTCTGGAAGACAGAATATTTGTTTAGTATTTGGTCTGTCACTCTGTAGCAAATAACTTCAAGTTACCCCTCTTGTATCACATTTTTGTGATTTGGCCAAGATATACCTTTATGCCCCATTGTACTAAAACAAAACCCCCTATTGCATAAGTTCCCTTGCATTCTGATTCATTTGCAAGGTGGTGGTCTGCTTCCATATTACCTGTCACCATTAACCCTCCAGTATTCGCACAGCATACATTTGTAATCCATTGCTGTTTATTATGCCATCACATCTCCTCTTTCAATACTGATGCGTGAAATTTTCAGTACCTTCCTGTTACAATTTAGGCCTGTTGTCATGAGTGTTTTCTGTGTAGTAATGTAGGCCTATATGTTTTTAGAGTGGATTACAATTGGAATCTGCGCAAGTGCTAACGCTAGTGTTTTTAACAGGAGAGAATAGAAGAGCATATTTTCGACTTCCTTATTTGTAGGCTAATTTGATTTAGCCTATTCCTATAAGTCGTTCATAAGCATTTTTACACATTTTCTATTGTTGCAGTGGTTATTTTATCCTGTAATAAAATGATTACATGGACATATTTTATAATACAGAACAATAATTTCTCATATGAAACAAACATGAAACCAATATATTGTTTGGATCCTAATAACGCTCATATTTTATTGATATCGGTGTGAATTTAACATTGTGGTTTAATTTAATTGAGTCTTATTGTTATTCTATTTGGAGGATTTGGTGAAGAATGGTTTCCAGAACATGGGAGGAGTAAAAGTATGAGGAAGAAGAACAAAATGCATAAGTTTTGGTGATATGGCGTTAGCAGAAGAGGAGATGATACTAAGGGATATGTTATTGGAGCTGTGAGCAGTATGGGATGAAGATAAATGCAAACAAGACGAAGACCATGGTTGTCGCAAGAAAAATAAAGAAGGTAAACTTGCGAATTCTGAGACAGTAGAGCAAGTGAACAGCTTCAAATAGATACTTGGGATTTACTATAAGCAATAACATGAGCTCCAGCCAGAAAGTCAAAAGGAGGATAGCAGTGGCAAAGGAAGCTTTTAATAGAAAAAGGAGCATCTTCTGCAGGCCTCTGGAAAAGAGCTAAGGAAGAGACTAGTGAATTGCTTTGTGTGGAGTGTGACATTGTATGGGGCAGAAACATAGACATTACGAAGAATTGAAGAGAAACAAATACAAGCATTTGAAATGTGGATATGAAAAAGAATGGAGCGTGTGAAGTGGACAAACAGAATAAGAAAAGAAGTTGTGTTGGAAAGAGTGGGTGAAGAAAGAATGATGTTGAAACTGATCAGAAAGAGAAAAAGGAATTGGTTGGATCACTGGCTGAGAAGAAACTGTCTACTGAAGGATGCACTGGAAGGAATGGTGAATGGGAGAAGAATTCAGGGCAGAAGAAGATATCAGATGATAGATGGCATTAAGATATGTGGATCATATATAGAGACTAAGAAGAAGGCAAAAAATGGGAAAGATTGGAGAAAGCTGGATTTGCAGTGAATGACCTGCCCATGGGCAGAAAACTTGTATGTGTGTGTGTGTGTGTGTGTGCGCGCGCGTGCGTGCGTGTTTTTTTATTCTAGAAATCATGAATCATTAGTTAGTTAGAAGAGGAATCAAACAATGATCAGCACTCTATATCAGCTCCAATTTCTGACTTAGATGGAGATACTGAATACAGCAAACATGATACAGCTTGGTAGCAGTCAGATGAAAGTGATACTGACATGTTGAAAGAGAATGTTGGAGCTGAAAGGCGAAGAACAGTAAATGCCATTTATAGTGGCACTAGTTGTATTAAGCCTATGTTTTGTTTATTGGATGATAATGATGTTTTATAAATAACAATTTTGAGTGCAGAGTTATGATACTTGTTTATTTGTATATTCAATAAAATGAAAAATATTAATAATATAACACAATTAAAAGAAAAAAGAAGTAATACATTATAAATTTTATGATTTATAAAAAAAATTGTCAGGTGTTAGATTCCATCTAACAATGCGAGTGATCGTGTTACACAACAAAGCGCAAGTAATGGCGGGTTAATTGCGAAAATTCACAATTTTTTTTTTTTTTTTTTTTTCCATTTTGCCACACCTTCAAATACCATGAAACGTCTATGGAAAAATCATGAACTCATAAGGTTCTAACAGGAGAAAAATTGTTTTGGAGAAACAATGAGTAGTATTGGAATAACTTGTTTTCAGTAGAAGGAAAAATGTTAGTTGCTATCATCATAGTTTCTTGTCAGTTATCATTCATTCTCTTTAGGTAAATGTGAAGATCATTTAAGCAGTTGGCAGGACAGCCACTTTCGCTCTGATATTTGTATACAAGCCAAGCAGTTGGCAGGATTACCAATTTATCTCTCATATTGTTTAGAAGCCAAGATATCAGATGTTGGGTGTAAATACAGTATATGAAGTGAAAATTTAATGTAACACATTGTAAATATATATTATATCTCTATAAACCTATGTTTTACAACATATAACAATACATGGTTATTCTGTCAGTAAAAAGAGAATCACAACTCAATTGAACAGATTACAGATTTGTTTGTTTATTCACTTGTAGGTAAATAACATGGAAGGTAGCAGTTGCCCTTGCACTCTGGGAAGCTTTCTTGGGGAAGAATGTAATGTTGGTTTGAAGGTATTGAATACATTGACACACGAAGAACAGGAACTAATACTCTAGTGATATCCAGTCCATACCTCTAAATGACTCTGCTATTTGTTCAAAACACATAGACAGATATCTATGCCAGTTCGCAATCCATCAGAGGTTATGCTGTGACATTTTCAACATTTACAAGTGTCCAATTAGATCAACCTACGTGAAATAATGTTGGAAGAAGCAAAGGAATTAAGAGACAGTGAACTAACTGTGACTCCTAGGGAGAAGCGCTGTCCAACGTGTAGGAAATGCATGTGTGAAGTTCATAGCACACAACTCAAAACACATCGTCTTCTTCTGGTGAAGAAGTTACTGAGTCTACAGTTTTGAATCAAGAATCACCAAGTAGACTGAACATCAGTTTACTTCAATTAGACATATTCCCTATACAAGTGCACTCAGTTCCTAGGCATAGTTGATTGGTTGTAGCTAAGCAAAAGTTTTAATCAGCAGCACAAGCACTTCAAATTAAAATAAATAAAATTTATGATACTGAATTAGCAACTGAACCAGAACTTGAGACAACAGAAGAGAACGTGCAGAGAAAGCACAACATTTTGATAAGTTAATGGGGAAAATTAAAGATGAAATTAAACATGTCAACATCTGTGAAGGAATCCAACTACTTACACTGATACCACTGTCGTGGCCTAGAAATAAAGTTAGTGAAATGTTTGACATTCCTGAGTAGGCATGTGATATACCAGACACGTGCACTTGTGACTGAGAAAGGTATTCTAGCATTGCCCGAACCAAGGAAAGGGAAGAAGCTATCAGAAGAGACAACCAAGAAAGTGATTGATTTTTACTTGGATGATGACAGTTCAAGAATAATGCCCAGAATAAAAGACAAAGTAAGCATAAGTACGTTAAACGTGTTTATAAATAAAAACGGTTTGTTTTAAGCAGTCTGTCAGAGCTGCATTCTTTGTTCAAGGAAACATTCACTCACAACAAGATAGGTTTATCTAAATTTGCAATCCTCATACCTGAAGAGTGTGTGCTTGCAGAATCCTCAGATACACATGCTGCCTGTGTGTGTACAATCCACCAGAATGTTCAGTTGCTTCTGGAAAGTATTCGTATGAAAGGAACTTAACCATGATCTGATTAAACTAATAATTTGTGACATACATAACAGAACTTGCATGTTACGTCTTTGTGAAAAGTGCCCTAGCAATCTTGTCCTAAAAACATATCCAACAACAATTCCCAGGTAATTAATCCTGATGAACCATTCCAGTACAGATAATGAGTAGCAACATAGAGGTAACTATGATTGTTGAAGTAAGCACTTCCTCTGAATTTTGTGATTTACTAACACAGAAAAGTGAGAAACTCATTCCACATTCATTTATAGCAAAAGCACAGTCTTCTTACTTGAAAATGTTAAAAGAGAACCTGAATAATGAAGCAGCTATCATTTTTATTGGATTTCAGTGAAAACAACAGGTTTGTAATTCATGATGAGGCCCAACTATACACTTCATGCTGCAGTGGTATATTACAAGAAAGGTGAAAGACTTTATTCAAAGTGCTTGTGCCTAATTTCTGATGACATGAATCATGTTGTATCTTTCGTTTACCAAACTCAAAAGATCATAATCAATTTCTTGAAAACAGAGCTCTCTCTTTCACTGTAGAATACGTCTCAGATGGTTGTGTTGCTCAGCACAAGAACTGCAAGACTGTCATTAATATATGTAATCATGAAACAGACTTTGGTATGAAATGTAAATGGTCAATTTTTGCTACTAGCCATGCAAAATCTCCTTGTGATGGAATTGGGGATACTTTGAAAAGTATGGTTACCAAAGCCAGTTTACAAAGGCCATTTAGGCCTAATGAACAAATAACCACTGCATCACAAGTGTTCAACTTTTGTAAAGAGAATCTTAAGAAGATTACAGTGTTTTTGTAACAAAAGAGGGAATAGTTCAAGTCTGAAATGATCTCACTGAACGGTTTGAAAAAGCAAAAACTATTCCTGGGACATGCTGCTTGCATCAATTTGTGCCTTTGCCTACATATAAAATTGGAGCAAAGTGATTAAGTTCTGATATGGACTGCAGTGTGTTATTTGACGCATTTAAAGCTGCTGTGAATCCAAATTTCAAGACAAATCCTTATGTTGCTTTTGTGTATGAATCTTTGTGGTATGTGGGTTTTGTTGAAAAAGTTGATTATGAAGAAGGTGATGCTACAATAAAATTCATACATCCACATGGGCCCTTTCCATCATTTTATTGGCCTGACAACTGTGAAGTTCCATTTTCAAACATCTTGTGTGAAATTGATGTCAGCACAGCCACAGGAAGGATCTATACTTTAAACCAAGATTCTTACGAGAGAATTGAAGCCAAACTGTCTCAGTTGTAAAAAATTACATTTTGAGAAATGTTGTGCCTTACACTTCTATATTGCTCTGCCAAAAAGTAAATTGTTATCATTTCCCCATTATAATTTTTTGTCTACAGATATATCACTGTGTTCTCATTACTATACATAATTTTCAGCATTTTCTAAGGTGCGGCACTTTGGAAAACAATTAATTTCAAATGCAAAAAAAAAAAAAAATCCTAAAAATGGTAAGTGTCATAGTAATTCAAATGTATCTATATATATATATAATTTGAACTGGTAATGGAAATGACGGCAAAACGGCTGAACGGATTTTAATAAATGACCCCTCATTTTGAAGCTTGGAACCCAAAGTTTTTCAGAAAAATAGTAGTTTTCAGTGAAATGTCAATTTTCCTACATCATTTTCGTATTTTCCAAAATCCATCTGTCATCAGTTTTAAGAAATACATAATGGGTTTTCGTAATAAAACAAAACACAAACACACTAAAATAAACAATATCACACAAAGGCTACGACCTGCAGGATTACTGACATATTTAAAGTTCAGATGGCTCAGATTCTCTGACATCATAATTCCAATATGTCGAGCTTCATTTGAGTAACTTTTTCAGAACGTTTCTGTAATATTGGTTATTAAATACTTCATGAATTTACAGGTCAGATTCTCTAGTGTGTAATTTTTTCAGTACAGCTATCTGTGTATTGGATATTGAAAACTACAAAACTTAAGAATGTTTGATATTATTACCATTAAAAATAAAATATTATTATAGTGAATGCCATGATGTATTTGCCACTAATCACCCAGATTAATGCTTTATTGATGACATGAAAGTGAAACCTTTTGGGTTTATATACGTAGGCATAGAGAATATTTTAAATTAGACCTTCATTTCTATAATATTAACTGAGTGACGGTCATACAATAGTAGGCCTAAGATAACAATATTGTTATTAAAAATGAAATATTTTTATAGTTATGAATCAAGTGGTATGGGTCTTTTCGATATGATATTTAATGGTGGTGTAGTGTAGATATTTAAAGCTGAAAGTTAGAGTTTATAAAACCGTTATGCTACTGGTTGTTCTTTATGGTTGTGAAACTTGGACTCTCACTTTGAGAGAGGAAGAGAGATTAAGGGTGTTGGAAAAAGGATTCTTAGGAAAATATTTGGGGCTAAGAGGAATGAAGTTATAGGAGAACGGAGAAAGTTACACAATGCAGAACTACACACATTGTATTCTTCACCTAACATAATTAGGAACATTAAATTCAGATGTTTGAGATGGCAGCGCATATAGTATGTATGGGTTAATCTAGAAATGCATATAGAGTGTTGGTTGGAAGACCTGAAGGGAAAAGACCTTAAGGGAGGCAGACGTAAATGGGAGGATAATATTAAAATGGATTTGAGGGAGGTGGGATATGATGGTAGAGACTGGATTAATCTTGCTAGGATAGGGACCGATATTGGGCTTATATGAGGGCGTCAATGAACCTCTGAGTTTCTTAAAAGCCATTTGTAACTCAGTGATATAGATATTTATATATGTGATTCTCTTCAGTATTGTCTGGAGGAAGCGCCTAAGGGAAGACCAAAAGGTATTACTTACTGATAAAATAAGAGGCCTACAAAATGTTGTAGTGTCCCGATTACTTTAGCAGGATCTCTTAGCAGGATAAAATGATTCTACCCTCTAATTTGAAGATAGTTCACGAAACATGCAGCAGCTATACCAAGATGCTTTGTCTATTGTTGGAAATCATGGCAAATGTGATATTTTTATAACTCTAACCCAAAATCCGCAATGACCTGAAGTAGCTTTTCCTTCACTCCCACATGTTTGTAGAACCGACTGATCGTCCTGACATAGTTACTTGCGTTTTCGCATCGAAACTCAAGAACTGAAGATGTATAAGTTCAATAAAAAGTATTTAGGATGAAGAAAACCATTCAGAGGAGTATGTTTCATTATTATGGAAGCAAATATCTTCCAAAATGTCTGGTATTCTTCATTGGAAGTAAATTTGAAAAATTTTAATTTGAACTTCTAATGAACTTAGCAGCATTTGCTGCACAAGCCACTAGTAATTATTATAATCTCCTATATAAATTTCAGTTACAAAGGAAGTTTAATAAAAATCCAATGATTACATTGGAAACTGTGACATTATTTGTAATTTTTTTAACTGCTGACATGCGACTACATTCATAACAATATTACTATTTTCTGCTTCAACGACTTCACGGATTTCAATACAATTTTAATATGCAAAGTATCAGCAAAATTTAAAACACTACTAAGTGACATGGTCTGGATGAATTGACATGGAATGACCCAGATGTGAGATGGAACTCACTTGTGAACTGTCTCACTACATACATTAAAAAATTGGCATATATTCATGAAAATTTGTGAAGAGAACAAAGATAAAATTCACAGCTCGATTTCGGAAAAGTGAGTGAGTTTCAAATTAAGCATAATGCAGAAGATTTGTTAAATATGTTGAAACCTGTATCAGTAGCACACGATATTTGTCAGAAAAATTATTGCACAATTGACCAAGCTGTCAAACAATGGAAAGTTCTGAAAGATAACTTGGAAAGATTAAATATAATACATGAAGACCAAAAACATCTCACAACAGAGATATTTTAAAAGTGCTACAATCAAGCACTTACACCATCACATTTTTTGGCTCTTTTTTTTGTTGATGCTAAGCTTCAACATTGCTCCAAATATAAACTAACTGTAGAAGAACGTGAATCTGCACTTCAGTTTGCTCAAACTAACTATAGTGGATCCTCATTCTTACCTACAATAGTGAAATATGAAACAAAATCTTGCCCATTTAAAAAAATTACTGTATGTACACAGATGAGTTTAAAGGAGGTGTGTCTGCACTACACTGGTGGAAATCACAAGAATCTATCATTTAGTAATGGCAAAAACGTTATGAATGTAATTAGCTGCAAACTGCAAGGGCATCGTCTGCTGGTGTAGAACGTGTTTTCCCTACATTTTATATTGTGCATTTTAAGTTAAGCAACAGCCTTGGTACAGACAGAGCATCAAAACTTGTGTTCCTATAAAAACTTTTGAATAAGCAGACACCATTAAACACAATCCAAGATGAAGAAACTATTTGAAAATAATTTGCTGAGTTTTCATCTATTTGTGGTTGTGGTGTGTTGTCTTTTAACATATGTTCTAAAATTTTTATTGCTTCACGTATGGGTATGTTAGTGAGTGTATAGATTGGTGATGTCAAACGATGTCCTTGATGTGGTTGACTAGGTCTGTGTTCTTGACTGCAGTGTGATTGGTGAATTGCAGTGATGGTGCACCCATAAGGGCTGCTGGGCTGCAGCTCTACAGCCATTATTGAAAGATATGTCTATGTATTGAACATATCTTGTCTTCGGCTTCAGCAAAATGCCAGTAGATACTTTTGTTCAAGGTATATGTAGTGCACTGCTGACAAATACTTTTGTCGAGCTATAAGTAGTAGCTTGGGCTGTGCCACATATGCGCTTGTAGGCTGACTACTGTTTGAAAGCTATGGATTGGAGGTATTGGTGTTGTGAATATGAACAGCTTCAGACTGCAGCCAATGCAGGTAGCGATTTCACATTTTTTCGTGGTGTGTTTTATTTTTTTTATTGTGCCAAAATCCTTACTTTTCAGTGAATGTGCTGTTATATTATTACATTTTTAAGACTGTGCATTGTGCTTATTTAAACTGTTTCATTTTTAAGACGAACATGAATAAGAACATTGTTAAATATCTGCAAAATATTAGTTTTTCATCACTGTCGTTTGTAGATCATGGCACTCCTCACTTAGTTATTTGTCAGTTATTAAGCGGAAATCAGACTTACTCTAGAAAATTTAATTCTTCTATATTTAGTATAAGCATAAATGGTTGTGTGGCTGTCCTAAAAATGCGCAAATTTGCTTTCCATGTTTGTTGTTTGAAGGTGATGCGACTTGGACAAAAACAGGGGTAAACATTAGACTGAGAAAGCTAAAAAACACGAAAATTCTGTAAAACATATTGAGTATGTCATTGATTTGGCTATGTTAGGAAAAGTAAACATCACAGATCAACTAAGTGACACTAACAGACAGCAAACAAACAAACATAATAAGAAAGTGAGACAAAATCGAGAAATTCTCCCGTAAATTATAGTCTGTGTATAGTTTTGCGGGAAATTTGAACTTACATTACGTGGCCATGACAAAACCTTACAGTCATCGAATTCTGGTGTATTTCGAGGATTATTGAAGTTTGCTGGAAAGTTAGATGAGTCTCTCAAAAACCTTTTTTTGAACTCAGAGGTGTTTACAGTAACTTCCAAGACAATCCAGAATGAACTTGTTAACTCTATTCTGGAGGTGAAATGTCTGCTTAAATACAACAATCTAAATTTTTATCAGTCATGTCAGATGATACAACTGATGTATCAGGACATATGCAACAGGTTATTTTTTCCTGTTATGAATTGGGCAGTGCTGTACATGAAAGATTGTGGAGGTTGTTTAACCCAAAATCCCAAAATGCTGAAGTATTAGCGGAATGCATTTTAAGCAGTTGAATACAGTTCTGAATTGTGACTGTGACAAACTTGTCTCCCAGAGCTATGACGGAGTAGCCATAATGAGTGGAGACACGGCAGATGTACAAACAGCCCTCTAAATATGCACATTTTGTGCATTGCTAAGCACATCAGCTGAATCTAATCATAGAAAAGACTGCATCACAGAATTAACAAGCTCGTATTTTTTTCAATAGTCTCGCCGCTATACCTGCATTTTTTCTGAGTCACCCTCATGATTAGCTGTGCTGGATAGTGTTTCTAGACGAATACCTGAAGGGTCAAACACACGATGGAATTTTCATAGCCACTTGGTTAATATTGTTTTTGAAAATAAGGAGAATTTAATAAAAAAATGCTTTGAGAAACTTGAAATTGAAAGAAATCATTCTACTGTATAAGGAGCTTCAGGGATTCTTTGTATGTTGAATGATCAGGACTTCAACTTTTGGCTAGAATTTTTTCATCATATCATACCTCATGTTGGATATTTTGTATAACCAGCTGCAGCATTGTAATGCGCACTCCACCAGTATCTACAGTGCAGTAAATTCATTTCTTGAGGCAATCATGAAACAAAGAAACAAACTTCCTTCTGTTACTCATCAACAAGAAGAAACTCCTCCCATGAAAGGAAGGAAAAATAAGTCACAAACTCTTATCTCTGCAAAATAGAAGTGTAATATCATTTCTTGTCAGGTAAAAGAGAGATTTGCTTTCAGTAAGCATTTGTTGGCAGCAAAATTGTTAAATTTCTCTCTTTTCAAAGAGAATTTAAATTACATACAATTTTCTTCAGCTGAACTTGATGAAATCATTGACGCTTATCTTTTCTTATATAAAGAATGTCTGAAAACTGAACTACGTGTTTTGTGGGAGAGGCAAGAATTCCGTAATATTTCTGGACGAAATCATGCTGGATACAGGAATCGGTGATTCCTGCACAGAAATGTTAACTCATCTCAAAATAATTCTTATACTCCCATGACTACTACTCAGCCTGAGAGGTGTTTTTCTATGCTGAAAAGAGTGAAGATTTTTCTAAGAAGTAAAATGATAAAGACTGTCTTGCTGCTTTGGCAATGTTAAGCATAGTAAAAGTGATGATTGAAAATATTTTTAATTTCAGTGATAAAGTAATTAATAAATTTTCTAGCCACAAAGAAATAAGGCTAGATTTCGTGTGCAAATAAAATTGTGAATCAAACAGTAAAATGTTATCTTCAATAAAATTAATAACACAAACCAATACATTATTTTTAAATTAAATTTCATATTATATAGTGTTTCAAAACTTTAAACTTTAATTATAAACAAACATAAATATCAATGACAAGAGCAAACCAAAGAACTGGATCAGTCAATACAGGTAAAATTTATTAATAGTAATAATTAAAATTTTTGCTGTGGTACATACGACATAATGCTGTAGCCTATTTTGAAAATTTTAATGCAGCCCTACCAAGCTAAAATCTCGCTAGCCACCACTGGTGAATTGTATGTTCTTTCTCGTGATATTTTCCATGTGTTTAGCTAGCTTGTGTTCCGCGCCGTGGTGTCAGGGTCTAAGGCATCCTGCCTAGGAACCATGTTAAGGAATGTGCACTGGTTCGAGTCCTCATGAGAGAAGAAATTTTTTCATGAAATTTCGGCCAGTGTATGGGACTGGTGCCCACCCAGCATCGTGATGCACTTGGGGAGCTACAATTGGTAGCGAAAATCCAGTTTCACAAACCAGCTATAACAGCTGGGAGGATACCTCCATTCTGGTTGGATAATCGTCCATCTCTGCTTCGGCTGTAGCACCATGGATTTACTTTACTTTTAGCTAGCTTGTATGCTGGTGCAGAAATTTAATGAACTAGGGATCTGATTCTTATAGTAGGCTTGTGTATTTTAGATTGAGCTTCTGGTTTTATTTGTTTCAAGTATGTTTTTTTTAACTTAAAACTGGAAAAAGTGTAACTCCTGTTTGGTCATTGGTGTGATTTGTTATTAACAATATCTTGTTAACATCAGTCAATCCAATCAACTTAAAGAAATACATTTAAAATATTAAAAAAAATCACTGATTTTGATTTCAATAAAAAAATCATGATTTGTTTCCACCTGTTATTAAGTCATACAACTTGAAAAGACATGAAACAAAACAAAAACTTCCACAGTAAAAGGCCTTCTATGCCCAAGGTGCGGGTTCGATCCCGGGCCAGGTCGATGGCATTTAAGTGTGCTTAAATGTGACAGGCTCATGTCAGTAGATTTACTGGCTTGTAAAATAACTCCTGCGGGACAAAATTCTGGCACAACTGGCGACACTGATATAACCTCTGCAGTTGCGAGCGTCGTTAAATAAAACATAACTTTAACTTTTCCACAGTAAATTTCCACCTGGGACTTCATTAAAGCCAAGTAAAATTAACAATATGCAATTACAGGCTTCCCACAGACCTTGAAAATCAGTGAAAGTCAGTGAGGGAAATTAAAATTTTTGAGGGAAAGTCAGGAAATTTGTTTTTATAATGTCTTGAGTCAGTGAATTTTTGTCATTTCTCTAAGAGTCAGTAAAAAATATAAATATTGGATGATCGTCCCAATAAAGGTTAACTGAGAGATAATACTTTCCTTTTTTAAAACACAGTTAGCCTAATCTGAATGTGAGCCTTGCTTGAGGAAATATCAAACCTCAAATCCAGTTGCTCCTTATTTATTCTCAGACTTACAAAATCTGATCAAGAATGTAATGGAACGATTTGTAAAACCAAATGCAATCTCTACCATAGTTGAGAAGCACCTTCATCTTGATTTAAATGATGTAGAAAATCTGTGTGCATTAAAAAATGTTGATATTGGATTTCAAACTAAGAAACTTCTTAGAGAGGTGGTTGCATCTGAAGCTGAAATCCTTCAATTCAAAATGAAGTGTCAGCAGATATTAAGAAGAATGACAGGAAAGATACTTGAGCAATGCTCCTTAAAATATAAACCTGTTCAGTCGACCTGGTTGGCAAGTTGGTATAGCGCTGGCCTTCTATGCCCAAGGTTGCGGGTTCGATCCCGGGCCAGGTCGATGGCATTTAAGTGTGCTTAAATGCGACAGGCTCATGTCAGTAGATTTACTGGCATGTAAAAGAACTCCTGCGGGACAAAATTCCAGCACATCCGGCGACGCTGATATAACCTCTGCAGTTGCGAGCGTCGTTAAATAAAAAACATAACATAAACCTGTTCAAGGGTTGTTCTCCTTGGACCCAATTATTATTTACATACATCCAGATCAGGGAAAAGTAAGATTTAACCTTTTATTAGTATTCTCTATGTTAAAAACAGAGTTACGGAAGATGTTGCACAGAAAACAAAGGCTCATTATTCTTTCATGTGTAACTGAAGTATATTGTGTTTTAGAAGAAAAGTTCAAAGATTTCTTGGAAAAGTTTCCAGACATATCTCAACGACCTGATGATTTTTTGTTTCTTCAATTCTTGGTAGTCAAAAATATCAAGAGCTGTGGCACATCGTGAATTGTGTCTGATATTTTCACATGGTAATGCAACAGTTGAGAATGGTTTCTCATTTAATAAAAGTCTTCTTGTTGAAAATCTATATAAGGAAGTACAGTGGAAGTTCTTAAGTTCGACATCCTATAGTTCAACTGCTTATGTAGGAGAATTAGACATGCCTCTATATGGGCACTAAGAAACGGGTTTGCCATTTGAATGGGAATTTGTTCTGTGTCTTGTACTGATACTTTTGTTGAAGGAAAACAGAATATTTTATTGAATAGGACATCCATATTTATAGTCGCGACGCTGTTATTTCTAGTATGACTCCACCTCTTTGCTTACATCTTAGGAAGTGAAGGCTCTATAAAGTCTAGGTAGGTAGTATCGTTCGCCATTTTTGTTCTTTCGCTCCCGAGCTACCATACGAGGAATCTATTTGCCACACCGTTAAACATTATCATGTTGTAGTTCCTATGATAATAAATCAAACGCACTGTAATTCAGCAAATAATTGAGCGGCAAATAACGTCTTCATGTGCTTTCTGTGAACGCCAACGAAAGAGCCAAAATGGCGGGCGATTATATTAAGTATTTATCGAGTCTCAAGAAATGAATAACGTCTTCGTAAGCGAATCACAAGACGCACACGTTTAAATGTAGCCGAACTGCAACGCGATTGGCTGCTGGAAATTAGAGTGACGGGACCATAATTACTGGTTTTAAATTAATGAACTCTTCTTTTTCTATTTGAGAATTGTGCCATTTGTGAAACGGAACTGTCGTAACCCACTGTGTGAAGCACATACACAAGTCTCGGGGCGGGCAGGAAATCCAAATACAGTACTGTATTCGTTGATGGATAACCAATAAGAATTTGTATTCATTTCACCTGCCACACCCACTACCCTTACTGGACTGAACTTTCAATTCTGTTCAGTCGAACTTAGGAGAGTTCACTGTATTGTTTGACAGAGGAAAGTATATGATAGATACTATGGATCTATGCAGAAGGTCTACATAACACAGAGTTGACCTATGTAAGGAATTCTCGAATACGCTATGAAGAGTATCTTCAAAGAACTAGACAAAATCAGCTTGAAGAAGATAAATAAGAGCTCAAAAACGAAGTACAACAAGAACTAAAGATATTGGAGGAGAAAAGGAAAATTATCAGATTTGAGAAGTAGTAGGAAGAAGAAGCTATTGCACCTCATATTAATTTAGTGCAGAGGAAAACAAGAGACTAGAAAGTGAACAAAGCTAATGCTAATATTAGTTATAAAATATATGGCTTATGTAATTATATATTATTATTATTATTTTTTTTTAATTTATTGTCATTAGTCATTACTCATGTTTTTCGAAGTATCTTACTGGTTATAGCTTGTATAGTTTCATAGTTTTTCTTAATTTAATTTATTACACTAGTCAACAACCTTTTTTGTGCTGTCAAACAGAATGCTGATTATTACCAAGTCCGATGCGCTGATTACGAATATGTAATCAGCAGGGAAAGGATTTATATGTAAATACATATTTACTTATAAAGCTAATATAATTTATATTTTGCATTATCTTTATGTTTCACAATGTGTAGGGTTGAAAAATCCTACTTTTATTTTCCATATTTTTCCATATTTTAGAGTTTAGTACATATTTTCGTTAATTTCCATATATTTTCCATATTTCATATAAAACAGTCCATATTATATTAGGTTTAACAATAAAACAAAACAAAATTCCATTAACTTTTAAAAATACATTTCAACAATAGAGATTTAAACACATGTTCAGTAATCCCTTTAACATCAGAGTTATTTGAAAATTAGCAGTCCTATCAACAATGGGAAAGTAAGTTACAAAACTGTATTAATTTAATTTAAAATTTTTAACAGACTTCAGTTGTGCAGCTCAACAGTTAAATGCCAGTCAGAGTACACATAGGTTCAGTTTTGTAAATCATACTATAAAGACGGTAAATATGCCAAAAGTACGTCATTCAGTCAATTTAAAATCAAAACTAACAAGTTACATTTCAGAATTTAAAGAAGATGGTTTATCAACTGACAATAAAATATTATTTTGTAATTTGTGTCAGTGTGCAGTATCATCTACACAAAAGTTCCTGGTGCAACAACACATTACAACTAGTAAACATCAGGCCAACAAACAACTAAATTCCAAGCAGAGACAATTGTTTTTAACACAACCAACAACATCGAATGTAAGATCTGAGTTTAACATCGACCTGTGCCGTTCTCTCATCTCTGCTGATATTCCTCTCTACAAACTAAAGAATAAGGTCTTCAGGGAATTCCTTGAAAAATATACTCAACATACAATCCCGGATGAGTCAACACTTAGGAAGACGTATGCTCCATCCATCTACGATGAGACAATACAGAAGATAAGAGATGAAATTAAAGATAGTTCAATTTGGGTTTCCATTGATGAGACTCCCGACAAAGAAGGTAGACTTGTTGGTAATGTAGTTATCGGTTTGTTAAGTGAACAATATTCTGAACGAATTCTTTTACATTGTGATGTTCTAGAAAAGTGCAATAACAAAACTATAGTTAAACTGTTCAACGAAGCTATGGGTATCCTGTGGCCAAAGGGTATTATGTACGATAATGTGTTATTCTTTATTAGCGATGCTGCCCCTTATATGGTCAAAGCTGGACAAGCATTATCTGTTGTATATCCTAAATTGACTCATTTTACTTGTGTGGCGCATGCATTTCATCGTGTGGCAGAAGTGGTCAGAGACAATTTCCCTAAAGTAGATTTGTTGATTTCATCAGTGAAAAAAGTATTTCTCAAAGCTCCCAGTAGAGTTAACGTGTTGAAAGAAATGTACCCTGAAATTCCATTGCCACCAAAGCCAATTTTAACTAGATGGGGTACATGGCTAGAAGCAGTTGAATATTATGCCGAACATATAGACTCTATTAACAATGTTCTCCTTGCATTGGACTCTGAAGATGCAGTCTCAATTGATACTGCGAAAACAGTTACCTGTGACATAAGTGTGAAGAATGACTTAGCTCACATTCAGCATACATTTTCATGCATCATAAAAACGCTCAAAAGTCTCCAAAATAGGCACCTTTCACTATCTGAAAGTTTTGAAATTATAAATAGTACTGTGGAACAACTGAATCGTGGTAGAGGTAAAGTTGCAGATGCAGTAAGAGCTAAGGTGGACACTGTACTTTCAAAAAACCCTGGATATGAAGAACTACAAAAGGTTGTTGCTGTGATGAGTGGTGAATCAACAGTGAAGATTAACTTGGACTTATCCCCAGCAGACATTGTGAAATTGAATTATGTACCAGTTACTTCTTGTGACGTCGAACGCTCTTTTAGTCAGTATAAATCTATCCTCAGAGACAATAGAAGAAGATTCACTTTTCAGCACTTGAAAGAAATGTTTGTAACCTATTGTTATGGTAACAGACAATAAAAATTGTGTTTTGTTGAAACTACATTGGAAGATAAGGTACGTCCATTATATTTTTTGTTTAGTTTGATTAAAATGTACCAATATTTAACGTACATAGTCATTTTTTTATAATTTTAAGTCCATATTTAATTCCATATTTTGGTAAAAATCCATATTTAATTCCATATTTTGGTAAAAATAACTACATATATATTTACATATTTCATATATTTTTAGTCCATATAAATCCGTTCCCTGGTAATCAGATTTTTTTCTATCACGTCAGGTTTCTGAGCACTGCAACAATGTTATATTTTATGAATAGTCATAAATACAGTGCGGGCGGGAAGTTACTAGGTATTATTAATTGGCTGTAGAATTTTTAATATCAATGGAACCATAATGAAAATTGTGTCTACATATATATCATTAATTAGAGTTTGAACTTTTGCGCGTCCATTGTATAGATGATGACCATGAGGGGCAGTTCGTGCAACAATAACAGAGATGGTCAATCACCTGTTTATTCGCGAGCGAATACAGATTGTTGCACGCTGTGAAGTGTGGAATTCTGTTGTTCTCGTTCAGAGATGGTGGCATACGGAGAAAGGAAGGAATGCTACAATCCGTCCAGAGACAATGAAGAATTGGAAGGACGGATTCGGGGGCATTATCACCAATGCCCCATGCCACTTCCTCCCAGAATACTTTGGATTCCATTACCGGCAGCTTGAGGAAATTGGTGGAAGCTACAGGTGCCTACATTTAATTTTGATGTATGCATACATATTCTCATTTAACAAGATACTCATGAAATAAATTTCAATAATTTAGCATTATAAATATAGAATTTATACACATTTTTCAATACCTAGTACTGTATACATGTTGGTTTCTATCCATTATATCAAGCCTCTCTTCACTTGACACATCTGAATCATGGTTTGTTGATACTTGAAAGATAAGATAGACTTACAGGGTGCCTTGTAATGAAAACAGAGACAACCAATCTGTACTTTGTTTAGTTCGGTTGTAGAGGTTTTGTTAGTAGTGTGAGCTTTTCTGTGTGAAATGAAATTAAGAAACAAAGGTGTAGTTTTAAAAAAATGTCCGAACCAATGGCATGGCGTGAACAAAAAAAACCATGAAGATGACTGTTATTTCTACTTAATCAATAGATGTTTTTAAAAAAATAAGAGACTCATTCAGTATCCTAATCTCACATCAGCTATAAGACCAATATCTTATGGAGAAAATTTACCTGTTCCCATTCCACCTTCTATAAGGCAAGAAGAATCGGAATCTAACATAACGTCATCTGATGTTGTTCAGTCCTCTACATCAAGGGATGATGTCTACATTCCAGCTGAAGAGAGAGAAGAAAAGTCACATTTAATAACATAGGTGGAACTCAACGATTTGGTATGTGATTTGAACTTAACTAAACAGCTTACTGAGCTTCTAGAATCTCGTCTTCAGGAATGGAAGGTGCTGGATAAAGATACTAATTTTCAGTATTTAGAAACATAAATAAGGATCTATTACCATTTTTCATAGTTACAGATTCTGGAATTTGTGCATACAGCAATGTAAATGGACTGATTAAAACTATACTTATTACACATAATGCTGAAGAGTGGCGCTTATTTATAGATGCTTCTAAAATTAGTCTGAAAGCCGTTTTGTTACACAATGGCAATACATTTCCTATATAGCCTATCTGTAGCATACAGTGCAACAGTGAAAGAAACACACGAAAACATGTGTCGTATTCTTTAAGCCATTAAAATATGAAAACCAGTGTTGGCATATTTGCGGGATCTTAAAGTCTTCTACTTGGAATGCAGAGTGGATTTACTAAATATCCTTTTTCTGTGCCTTTGGGTCAGCTGAGATACTCAGCATCACTATATAGTCGAGGAATGGCCAAGAAAAGAAGATTTCACTCCTGGGAAACAATGTAAAATTTAAACCTTTATTTGACCCACAAAAAATATATCTCCCTCCTTTACACATTAAATTAGGGCTCATGAAGAACTTTGTGAAAGATATGGACACAACAGGCAAAGGTTTCAAATATCTACGAAGAATGTTCCCTGGCTTGAGTGATGCAAATTTAAAAGAAGGAATATTCATTGGATATCAGATTAAAAAAGTGATGGGTGACCAATTTCTTTTTAGAAAAATTAACTCCAAACGAACTTGCAGCATGGAAGTCATTTAAAATTGTTGTGAATAGGTTCCTCGGCAACAAGAAGGAAGAAAATAATGACGAAACTAGTTCAGAGGCTCCTTCAAAATTATAAGAATTTAGGATGCAGGATGTCTCTCAAAATTCACTTCCTGCATTCTCATTTAGATTTTTCCTAAAACCTTGGGTGCAGTGAGTGACGAACAAGGGGAATGCTTTTACCAAGACATTTTATAGATGGAACAGCATTATAAAGGGAGATGGGTTCCATCTAAGATGAATGATTACTGCTGGTTCATACAAAAAGAGAATACAACACACACACAAAAAAAGTGTTTTGAAGCGACACCTGCCTTCCATTACGTAAATGTAAGCAGTCATTTACATTATTATAACATGAAGGATACTTTATTTTTAGTACTAACACCACTATAATAATGGAAGATTATGTTTATACATTCTGCATTAGATATTAAAAATGTGGAACCGCTTAGTTAGTGTCGAACTTTTCAGAAGTGTAATAAGGGGTAATAACTGAAAATTTGAGGGTGCTGCTGAAAAATAGGTTCTATTTTTGGGTTCAGCATGGCAAATATGTAGATAGTAACAATGTTTCATTTCGGCACAATTTTCAAAGTTAATATTTGTTGACTAGTGTTATCATTAACAATGTATGTTTTCAGTGTAGCTTACTGATGATAAAATTACATCAACATTAATTACATTAACTTTTCCCGTAAGTAGAAAAATTTTTATTCCATGTTTTGTATTTAAAAGTAAATAAAAACTACAAAAAAGTAAAGTCAAAGATAAGAATAAAGAAGAGAGCTAGATGGCTGTGGGGAAGGTGGAGGCTGTTTAATTTCTTTTAGTAGGACAAAGTTGTAAAGATGTAAATTTATGTGCAGTGGTCAGGGAAATGTTGGAAAATAATTAGTCTTGAAAAAAGTGAGGGAAATTAATTTCCTTATTTCTGTGGGAACTCTGAATTAGTGTATACCCAAGCAAGTTCAATGATGTGTGGAGGGGCACAGTTCAAGAAAAAGCTATAGAAGCCTCTTTTAGAGTTTCTTGAATTGTATGCCAGAAGATGATACCTTGTACTCGTATTGATATCACCAAAGACTTCATTATTGAAACAGTGGAAGGTGAAGAAGTGGCAAACAAATACAAGATAATTCTACTTTCTAATGACACCGTTGCACTTCGATGTCAAGAACTTTGCAATAACGTCAGTAATGAACTTGTCCCTGAACTTTCACAGGGTCGTTGTTTTTCTTTAGATGGTAATGTGTCCACTGATATAACAGATATGGCACAATTGCTAGTATTCGTTAAAATTTTTTATGGAGAGGTTTATGGACTTGTACATCTTCAAGGAAGAACAATAGGGGAAATCATGTTTAATAAGGTTTCAGAAGTTCCTAAGTCGGAAGGTCTTAGCATTCCTTGGAGGACTAATTGTATGAGCTATGTAAGTTGCTGAAGTACACCATATCTGTGAATGATTTTAGAGATTTGGTTGGTGAGACAATGGTTCTTGGAAGAGATTCTCAAATTTCGAAATCAATAAAAGCCAATAGCAGGCCGAAACATGGTAACAGGTAATAAAATTTAACACGTGAAAGACACATTTTATGTTTTCCGAAGTGATATAATATTAAAGATGTATAAAAAGTGGCAAGAAAAATACGGTAATGAAAATTGGAGACTGTGAGTTTTACAAAGCAGACAGAAGATTCTCTTTAAAGAATGACATTGGAACAGAAAATACATTGTCTGCTTGTTAAAAACATTTTGCATCTCTTAAATTCATGATTATGAAGCTTATTAGGAATGCAATATGATACCTTTTATAAAGTCTTGGTTATCATACAGCTACTTATGTGTTCGTGTCAAGAAAAAGGGGAGTACAGAGTATTCACAATACACCATGGTGTTGGTATATACACCAAGTGAATGTGAATGGTGTTGTGAATACACCAAGAATTCGGTAATAGTATGTTACGTTGCAATTTTCCTTTGTTTGTAGCCGCTTTTCATTACCTTACTATATTAATATTTTTGACATTAAAATTATGAAATTTGATGTTATTAATGGAGAGAACTGGTTGTTAAAAGTTAGAACGACACCAGAGTAGTAATCACTAGAGGACAGTTGCCAGACTTTCTTATGTCATTGTCATGTGCCAGTCTCCGTTGACGTCCCTCTTGTCATGTCGTCAGGCAGGAGAGAGAGGAAATGGGAGTGATGGGACAAAAGGGCCGAAGCTTAAAGGGGGTAGTGTGTTATTATAGTGAAAAAATGAAAGATTGTCTAAGAATATTTGTTTATTAAGAAAAAAAATTAGTTGTTTTTCCCAGATTCTGGGGTAGGGGAAACAGGATAGTCGCAGTAGAAATTTGTCCTGAGATGTCGATGTGTGAAGAGTTACAATAATGTGGTAGAATTTGTATGTAAGGGAGTGCCTTAGTAGGAGAGTGTTAGGCTTGCCCAGAGGTATGGGGGTAGGAGAACAAGAGAGAGATGGAACTGGGTTGAGATTAGTTCTCACAATCGAGGGATTGAGCTAGCCTAGCTGAGCAACTTTGCGACAGTGAGAACAAGCTCCATGGGCATTGATGGATTGAATGAGCCTAGCTTCACGACTTTTCGACACCAGAAGCAGGGAAACAGGTGACACTCTACTCTCGAGAGATTGTCCGTGTCTTGTTTCATGACTTTTCGACAACAGAGAGGGTTCAAAGGAGGAACTGGGGTCAAGCAAGTGGGCTGAACATGGGTGAGGGGAGGAGGGAAACAAAGTCAGGATTTCTACAACAAAGGTGGAAGGTAGAGAGTAAAGGCTAACATTGGAAGGAGATGTGAGCCCTTCCAGATTGTGGAACACACTGACACACAGTCAGGAGCTATATTTATAATCCTGGGCCCCCCTCCCCCCACATGACTAATGATGTCACGTCAGGCAGTGAAGTGGAAGAAAGCTTAAGCACTCCCTTACGTGTTAAAGCGGGAACAACTGACTCAGTATGAGGATGACACTGCAAGGTGATATGATTTGACAGGGAAATTGTAGCCAGATGCGATTTGACAGGAAAAGTGTAGCCAGTCATTGCAAAACTTGATGACAAGGGCTGCATAGCCACATTCTCAAGTATAGAGGGCAGAGAATGGGATACTATTGGCCACTCTACACTTGAACCAAATAAAGTTTACAAAATTCGAAGTAGATTCCACAAGGAGCACAAATGGAAGAAACATAACATCAAATAATGTTATATGTTAATCTTATATTTAATTTGTAAGAACACCATCGTTTTATTGAAAACAGCAAAGGGAAAAATCATTTGTTATAACTTTCTCTTTCTTTCACCATCTCTAGCAACCTAAACAATGACTTTATTCACAGCAGTGAATTAAAATATTTTCCATGACAACCAATAGCAACAGTAACATCCATACTGTCATTCCTTTCTAATCTCTTCACAAACAACACATTACAAAGAAAGACGTACAATATATTTACTTACTTACAATTGGCTTTTAAGGAACCCGAAGGTTCATTGCCGCCCTCACATAAGCCCTCCATCGGTCCCTATCCTGTACAAGATTAATCCAGTCTCTATCATCATATCCCACCTCCCTCAAGTCCATTTTTAATATTATCCTCCCATCTACGTCTCGGCCTCCCCAAAGGTCTTTTTCCTTCCGGTCTCCCAACTAACACACTATATGCATTTCTGGATTCGCCCATACGTGCTACATGCCCTGCCCATCTCAAACATCTGGATTTAATGTTCCTAATTATGTCAGGTGAAGAATACAATACTTGCAGTTCTGCGTTGTGTAACTTTCTCCATTCTCCTGTAACTTCATCCCGCTTAGCCCCAAATATTTTCCTAAGCACCTTATTCTCAAACACCCTTAACCTATGTTCCTCTCTCATAGTGAGAGTCCAAGTTTCACAACCATACAGAACAACCGGTAATATAATTGTTTTATAAATTCTAACTTTCATATTTTTTGACAGCAGACTGGATGATAAAAGCTTCTCAACGGAATAATAACACACATTTCCCATATTTATTCTGCGTTTAATTTCCTCTCGAATGTCATTTATATTTGTTACTGTTGCTCCAAGATGAATTTTTCAACCTCTTCGAAGGATAAATCTCCAATTTTTATATTTCCATTTCATACAATATTCTGGTCACGAGATATAATCATATACTTTGTCTTTTCGGAATTTACTTCCAAACCGATTGCTTTACTTGCTTCAAGTAAAATTTCCGTGTTTTCCATGATCGTTTGTGGATTTTCTCCTAACATATTCACGTCATCTGCATAGACAAGAAGCTGATGTAACCCATTCAATTCCAAACCCTGCCTGTTATCCTGAACTTTCCTAATGGCATATTCTAAAGCAAAGTTAAAAAGTAAAGGTGATAGTGCATCTCCCTGCTTTAGCCCGCAGTGAATTGGAAAAGCACCAAATAGAAACTGACCTATATGGACTCTGCTGTATGTTTCACTGAGACACATTTTAATTAATCCAACTAGTTTCTTGGGAATACCAAATTCAATAAGAATATCATATAATACTTCCCTCTTAACAATATATTTATAATTAAATTTAGATACCAGTTATGGATAAAATAATAGCACATGAGAGTAAACAGATTTCATATGCTCGTGAAAATTATCACCCTCGGCTTCACCTCGAACACTAAACTTTCCACTTGAGCATAAAATGTATTCTGAGAAAAGTATTTAAAATCAGCATTGTCATTTCCAACATTTCAGAACTACATACAAGTTCCGTCATTAGGGCAAAATGTTAGACCAGGGAGGTCGCACTCTTTGTTGGGCTCCTTACACCAGGCTAATCCGGATGACTGAGACAAGTTCCACGACACAGTGGAATACCCAAAAGTCTAATTCTGATTATATTCACTATGGAAACCTAAAAACTCGCATACACTTGAGCAATATTGTTAAATTCCATTTGGTTCCTACTGAAGGTATGATAAGATATTTTGTCAATGAATGACTTGAATTGGTTCACAGAACTGACACAGAAGCCTCACAATTGACACACATGATAATCAGCTGATTATTACCCCCCAAAAGTTATTCGCCAATGTATTATTAGTCTGATGAAATAGTATTTTCATGTTGTTATCTGTATGTAGTAAGGAACTATGCATTTGTTTGAACCATAAAAAAGTAAAACAGTTTATTTAGATGAAAACAATAATTTATACAATGAAAATATTTTATATTTTCTAACTGAAGATTTTACTCAACTAATACCACTCCTGTAACAACAGCAATTAATTCATTTATGTTTCAGCAGTGTTATGGTTCCGACACCTTAATTGAGGTTAATATTTTATTCGTGTTCAGAGCTTTAAATGAACCACTAATTTTATAGTTTGTAGATTAAAGATTATTTCAAAGGAGAGAGTAGCTACATTTTGTGAAAGATTGAAGAATAATTAAGTAAAACATGAAGAATGTACCTTGAAAAAAAAGAGGGAAAGAAACAGAAAGAGGGTCAAAGAACAAAGGAAACAAAGATCTTTAAAGAAAATTAAAGTTCTGATAAAAATTGTTCATAATTCTCCATATAGAGCAGGATATAAAAAGCCTCAATCATTAGGAAAAGCTACGAAGAAGTCAAAAAGAGCAATTCCATAGAGTCCACATAAACGAAGGAGAGTGATGAAATTGATTTATTAAGAATTTCCTGGTGAGGCAAAACAAATACTTTCGAAAAGAAAGAAATGAAGAAAAGCAACATAAGAGAAATAGAAAATAAAATGGAAACAATGACTGTTTTTAATGTTGAATATCCTTCAATCAAAATAAAGACATGAAAGATTTTCTCATTAAAGCCTGTTTCTAACATGCGGCATAATGCTTATATTAAATGAAGGATACACGGGAAAAACGAACAATGTCACATTTCCATTAAGAGTGAGATAATGATCTATTTCAGTATATTACTGCAAATGAAGGAAATGATGAGTGTATCCGTGGTTTTAATTCTTCTTTACCATTTTTGGTAAAATATCACTAAAGTTTGTAGTAATACAGTGAATTAGATAATGACACCACCCTTAAAGGAATTGTGACATTGTTCGTTTTTTCCGTGTACCCTTCTTTGTCAGTATGATGCCAATATGAGCTTCTGTCTTTAAGGAGTTTGTAGGTTTTTTCCCATTAGAAATGACTTGCCCAAAAGTGGAAGTGAACTTCCACAAGCTCTAACTTGTGAAAATAGTAACTGTATGCATAAGGTAAGTGAAAACTGCAGTGAGATGAAAACAGAGAAACATTTCTAGCCTATTTCAGAGAAGAGGAGTTGATTAAGCCTACTATATTAAGACAGTGAGAAAATTGTGATGCTTTTTTGTATGTCTGTGAAAGAACTGTGACAGTGAAGGAACTGGTTTCGAAACTTAATGATAATTTTAAGAGACATGTATGTGTAAAGCATGTTCACCCATCTTATTTTGAAAAGTGGAAAATGAAGCTGTAGGCTATTGCCAATAGACTTCGTTAGAAGCTACTCAATCACTTCAAAAGATAAAATTCAGCAGCCCATTTGGACCATGGGCAAATAACATTGTTCACAGCTGTTGCTTGGCTCCATAATGCGAATAGATCATTTGTGATAGTGCAATGTGGATCATAGCAAGTTTGCTGTGTGGATGTTCCTCCAAGCATTACAGTAATAACAAAATTCAGAAGACTGAAGTAGCCTATTTTCTTATGGTTCAACGAACTGTAGATGTTCAGTAGAATTTTTCAACATCAAGTCATGGGAAAAAATCAGTGAATGGTATTGGAGGGAAGGCAAAGCACAGTGTTTAGATAGCTGTGAAGAGACGACATTACTCCATAAATCATCCTGAGCAATTTTATGAATGTGCCAAAATGTTAATGTCAGTAGTGAGGGTAATTTAAGTGACTTCATGTGAAATAGAAACAAGTTACAACTGCTGAGAGAAGATGGTCTGGCATTCTTCCTATCCTAAACCAGCAAAATTTCTATCATTTTACACCAGATAGAAATAAGGGATTACTCTTTCAGACCAGTATTTCGCCACAACTCATTCTTTGTGAAAAGAAACTGCATGCCTTCAAATTAAGGTTGGCAATTTTGTTCTTGTCAAGCTGAAAAGTTTAAAGACATCACCACTAGAAAAGATATGTTATGCTGATGTACTTGATATTATCAAAGACGAGTATAGATTCAACTACAAGTCTATGCTTCCCAGTGGTAGTTCTATCTGGATTTGGCCACAATAAAGAACATTTCTTTAGGGGAAACTTCAGTAATTTTTTGTATAGTTAAAGTGCTACTGTGACCAATAATCGTGGACAATTTGTTTTTAATTAAATGTTACTTGATATTCGTATACAATGTTTATATTATACTCTTCATATGTGGCAATTTATCAATTTTATAAATCATGTATTTTTAAGTTTCTCGGTTTGTTTTGTGAGTATTCATAGTTCATTAATTTTGTAAACTATTTGTTGCATAATAATTGTAGTTTCTCAATTTTTAAAGTAGGTATTAGAAGCTTGTTAATGATATTAACTTGGGTAAATCACACAGTGTCTGAACCATAACAGCAAATGTCTGGACTGTAACAAATTTTGTAAATTCACTGTGGGTTAATTATTGAAAATTTAAGAGTGAGCATTGTTGTCAAGTTATCCTTTAACATTTATGCACAAGGAAAAAAAAAAAAAAAAAGATACATTGTAAAATAGTGACAACTCGCCGAGTTTTGCATGGTTTCAAAGTGAAATATATAGCCTTTTGTGTGAGTCTGAACCATAATAGGATAATTTGTCTTTATTTCTTGTATGCTGAATGTTGACATGAGATTTAAAATATATAAAAGACCAGTACTGTTTAAAGATTATCAGTACACATAACTTAACACTTTCAAAAATGTTTCTTAACAATAAATTTGGGGACTCTTAAAGTGTGTAAATGTTTGAACTGTAACAATGGAATGGCTGCACAACAAAGACAACAAACAAAAGGATCACAACAAAGAAAAAAAGTGGACCACGACAAGAACCATGATAAGAATCATAATGAGGCCCACGACATGGACCACGATAGTGACCAAAAGCACCAAAGCAATGATAAGGACCATGACATATGACAAGAACAGTGATAAGGACTATGACAAAGACAAGGATAATGATAAGGATCATGATAAAGACAAAAAGGAGCACTATATGAACAGAGACAAAGACAAGGACCACGAGGAGGATCACAAGATGGTCCATGATATGGTCATGGCAGAGACCACAAAAGGACCATGATAGGGATCTATACCATGATAAGAACAGTGACAGAGGTAACAAATACCACAATGAGGACTATGACAATTGCAACCAGAAGATCGATAAGGGCCATGACAAAGAGACTAAGGACCACTTTTAAGACAAAGACAAGGATCACGATAAGGACTATAATATGGATCATGATAGGCATCTCAGTAAGGAGCACTATAAGGACTGCCACAGATAGAAAGATCAATGATAAGGACCACAACAAATAACGAAACAAAATCATAGACCAAGGTGAGGATCACGACATTGGCCTAGACAAGCAACACTGTAATGATCACGACAAGAATTACGACAATGACTACAATTAGGACCACGATTAAATTCACGACAAGCATCAAGGCCACGATAAGGACCATGACAAAGTTAAGGACCACAATAAATGACCACAGCAAAGACAACAAGAATTACAATAATAACAAAAATATGTAGGACCACAAAAAGGACCATGACAATGATCACGATAACGACATGTACTATTTTAGGGACCAAGATCACGATAAGGACAATGACAAGGACAACAGTACCACTATAAAGACCATGACAAAAACAAGAAAAATTATATGTACCATTACAGTAACAAGGACTGGGACAAAGACAACGATCACGATAAAGAACATGACATAGACAACGAGGATTCCAATAAGGATCTCCATAAAGACAAGAAGGATCACAACAAAGAAAATGACAATAACAAGAAGGACCACTATGAGGACAATCGCTGTAGACAAAGACAGATGATGAGGACCATGAAAAGATCACAATAAGGATCACATTAAGGACCATGAGGAGGACCGCAACAAATGACAAAACAAAAACAAGGACCACAATAAGAAACACGACAAAGATAACGACCATTATGATGACGATGAAAGATGACAAGAACCACCATTAGGATTACCTATGACATATAATAACGATGTGGATCACTATAAGAATAGCTACAAACAGCAAGGTCATAATGATCATGAGAGATAACAACGACCGTGATAAGAACTATGACATAAACAAGGATCACAATAAAGAGGATGACAAAAACGACAAGACTACTCTAAGGATCGGGACAAAGACAAGGGTCACATCAAGCAATAGGATGTCTATCACAAGGAGATCCATCTCATGGACTATGATAAGGATCACGACTAGGACTACGAAATGACCACAATAAGAATATTGATAAGGACCATGTTAAGGACAAGAAGGCGAGGACAAAAAAAGGATCACAAGGAACATGACAAAGAGACAATTAGGACCATGGCAAAGACAACAAAGAAAACAATAAAGGATCATGTAAGAGAGAAGGACAACTGTCATGACCACGGCCTGGACAAAGACCAGGACCACGACATTGACCACGATAAGCTTTATGACAAGGATCACAATGAGGACCACGACATGAGACACAAAAAGACCACGATAATGACCATGATAAGAACCACGACAAAGACTAAAAAGGGCAATGATAAGGACCACAACAAATGCCGATAAGGATCACGACATGGAGCACAGCAAGCACCCCATAAAAATTCACGATAGAAATGACATACATCATGATAAGGGTCAAGACAAGGATCACAATGACTATGAAAGACCGTGATAAGCGTAGAAATCACGATAAGGGCAGTGGCAGAGAAAACATTACTGCTATAAGGACTGGGAGAAACTTGGATCAGGACAAAAACAAGAGTCACGATAAAGAACATGACAAAGACAAAAAGCATCACAACAAGGACACTATAAGGACCATGACTAGGACAAAGACCACAAGGATCACAACATGTACAATGATTAAGATCACAGTAAGGAGCGCGAAAGAACCATGAGAAAGAGTGCACCAAATGACAAATGAAAGACAAGGAAAACAATGAGGACCAAGATAAAGATTAAGACATGGGCCACCTATGAAAATGACAGCAAAGACCACGAGAAAGATAAAACAACCATAATGAGGATTACGACAAAGATGACAGGGACCACAATTAGAATCACCACTTAGACCACAAGAATGAGTATGAGGATGGCAATTACAATCGCAACAAGCACGAGGGCTACAATAAGGACCATGACAAAGACCACGAGGACTGTGGTAAGTAGGGAGCGGATTTTTATGAGCTAAAAAATTTAAATATATTTATTTTTTATGTGCTAAAAAGTACAAAAATATTTGCTAAAAATAAAAAAAATATATATATATATATATATATATATATATATATATATTTAAATATGACAAAAATACCTTACTTAGCTTGGAAAAAAAAAATGTTACTAGGTACTCACCAACCACACTTGAGTGCTAGTAATTGGCCGAGAATTGCAGTGAACAACAAAGGTCGACTCCAAATTCTCCATCACAAATGCATGCCGATTATCTCTGAGCAACAATTTATACTGTGAAAACAATCTTTCCACATCAGAGGACGTCAGACATGCATATTTAAAGAGAGGAATGTCACAAACACAAACACCGTCAATTTCACCTACAGGCACATCCTCCAATACTTGAGCAACTTTACACATTTTTTTATATCCACTGTTTTTCCCAAACACATTCTGGAATTTGTCCCTTAGTACTTGTACTTCTGAACCTGGTAGCGAGTCTAGTTTAATTTTCACGGCACACACCTCCCACAACAGATTTTTGGATGTTTCTTGTTTTTTTTATGGAGTCACGCAAAAAGCTTAGATTTGCTAATAGGAAAGTCAAATCGTTTTTTAAACAACCATCTTTCAGTATATCTTGAAAAATATTGATTGATGAAGCCCGATAACAGGGACTCACAACAAGACGTATTGCCTTACTTGATGGACATGAGCGAGAGCGAGAGATTTGTTTAAATTAAATAATGTTCATACCCGAGCTCTTATCTGTTGTGTTTCACAAACAAAGCATGGAATGAAATCATCTTCAGCAACAATAAACATTCCTAATTATGTGTTGCAAAATCTCTCCTCCTTGTCCATGTTAATTTATTCTCTAATAATAACACTGATATGCTGTCTAGCAGTTCTCAGACCTTGAGGCGATACTGTTACAAAAATGGATCACGGATACACCACACAGTGCTTAGAAACACGAAGCAACCAAGAATTCTTAAAAAGATAACATGCTTCTGAGTGACATAATTGATTTAGTTTTTAAGGGCCGTATTCATAGATATTTTTAGCGCGGGCTTTCGGTGGATTATCAGTGTTTTTCGTATTCATAAACCAGTGTTAGTGATAGGATATGATTTGAATTCTGTACTAGTAACCAGTGGATAGCCGGGGCTAGCTTAGTACGCTCGCAGCGCGTGCTGCGAAATGTCTATGAATACCACCCAAAATGTTTAGACGTTCTTGTAAAAATTATTTAAGTAGAAAAACTCCAAGATTTATGTTTATAATAGATTTCCTGAAAATATGTATTTACATAATTTTTTGTGAAAATATGTGTTTTTATGTGAAATAAAATTCGGGTTTTAAACTTGAAACTTCATGTTCGGAATTTTTAACTTTGTTAATTGTGTTTTATCACACGCAAAAATAATATTTAATTACGTAGGAATCTGCTCCTTAGTGATAAGGACGACTACAAAGACAAGGAACACGATAAGGAGGATGACAAAGAAAAGGATCACTAATAGAATCAGGACAAGGACCAAGATAAGGAAAGGGCGCAAATAACAGAATAGCCGACGTGCCCTTTTTAAACCTCACTAATTAACTAACCAAGATAAGGATCATGACTAGGACCACGAAAGGACCAGGAAAAGGATAATGATAAATACTACAATACGGACCATGATGAAGACAACAAGGATAACGATAAGGATCATTACAATGACAACAAGGACCAGGGCAAAGACAGCAAGGATCACAAGGAACATGACAGAGACAGCAAGGACAATGATAAGAACCACGACAAAGAAAGCAATCATGATAAGAACCACGATGAAGATAACGATCACCATAAGAGCCTTGAAGAAGACAAGGACGACTGTAACGACTATCGTCCTGAGTCCTGAGACATTTGTTGTTTTATTTTTAAAGTTCAGAGTA
Organism: Periplaneta americana; assembly: GCF_040183065.1. Taxonomy (NCBI): domain Eukaryota; kingdom Metazoa; phylum Arthropoda; class Insecta; order Blattodea; family Blattidae; genus Periplaneta; species Periplaneta americana. The sequence goes on along the minus strand of NC_091132.1, from coordinate 149,601,254 downwards.
CTTCTGCACTTCAAAAGAAAGTCACTGACATGAGGAAAAATGCTGAAAAAATTCTGCAGAATACAGTTAGGGCATATGAAGGTAGGCTATATTATACTATAGTACTTCGGGTCCCTTTACATCTTACATCATAATCATGTATGAAGTATGGTGTAATATACTATATTCTCAGGACTTACGAGGCTGTGAGAAGAACAAAGACAAGGACCACGCCCTGGACAAAACAAGGACTACAATATGGACCAGGTAAGCATCACGACAAGGACCATGACATGGACTACAATAATGACCACGACTAAAAACACAATAAGGGCCATGACAAAGACAGAGACAAGGAAAATGACAATGACCATGATAAGGCTATGATGAGGATCATGATAAGGACCACGACAAAGATAACAGTGATCGCGATAAGGACCATGACAGGCACAGACCACAAGAGACACAAGGATCATGACAAAGACAACAAGGACCAGAGCAATGTCAAGTCCAATGACAGCATCATGATAAGGACCAAGCCATGAACCATGACAAGCACTATTGTTCTTGTACTCCTTGTTATGGGATTTTCGTGGTCCTTGTCATGATCCCTGTTTTGGTCCTTATGACCCTTATCATGATCCCTATCTTGATCCTTATGATCATTATTGTGGTCCTTGTTGTTTTGTCTAGGTTCTTATCGTGGTCCTTGCTTACTTTATCAAATATCTTAATATGGTAATTGTGGATATTGCCTTTGTTGTGATACTTATTCTGTTCCTTTTTGTAGTCCTGATTGTGATCCTAGTTGTATTTGCTGTTACTTATGATTCTTTTGCCTTTGTCATGGTCCCTATTGTAGCCGTGGTCTTTGTCGTGATCCTTATCATGATCCTACTCGTGATACATGTTATGGTCCTTATCTATATCCATGTTGTGATTCTTATTGTCCATGTTGTCACTCTTATCATGGTCATTGTTGTCATCATGGTCATTGTATTTGCTATGGTACCTGTGGTCCTTGTTGCCTTTGTCATTGTTCTTACCGTGGCTGTGATCCTTAGCATGGTCCTTGTCACTGTCCTTGTCCTTGTCCTAGTTATAGTTATCATGGTCATTTTTGTTGTGGTTCGTATTGTCTTTGTCATTACAAAATACGGGGTGTACACAAAAGAATATTGGAATTCCAAGTTCTTTGTGTGGATATGTAAGCAACAATAGACATTTGTATCCCACATTTGTAATGAAAGAGCAGCTGTGAAATTTTTTAATTCTATGTGCAAAAAGTTGTTACCCTACCCTATCTCATGGCTTTACAACTGTTAAAGATCACGATTACTTTTGAGCTGCAGGATGCATTACAGAACATCACTTGACTGCAAGATGGTGCACCCCCTCGTTTTCTTAATGCAGTGCGGGAATGGCTGAAGGAAGTTTTTACCCACCGCTGGATTGGTCATCTTGATCAGAACATGGCTCTACTCAGGTGGCCTTCAAAGTCCTCCAATTTAACCTCATGTGGCTTCTGTCTCTGGGGGTGTCAGAGATCACATTATGTGCACCACTTTCTGTCGCACTACCTGGTTTGGGATGCAGGATTGTTCCAGTTGCTGCAGCTATTGCAACAGACATACTGATCAGAGTGTAGGAAGAACTCGATACTGGTTGGATGTGTGCTGTGTAACAAGGGATGCCACATTGAGAATTTATAGTGTGTGTTGTGAAATCTCACCCTATGGATGGTTTATTATTTTATAACACAGAAGAAAGAAATTATACAACTGTAAAACTCTGATATTCATTTATGTACACCCAGTATTATTGTGGCTTGTGTTTTTATGTGAAATAAAATTTAAAATATATACCCAGGTGACCTTTTTCAAAACTGAAACACAATTACAAGTTTCTATTACAATGCAAATAAAATATTTTATTACCTAAGAATTCGACCTCTAATAATGATAAATAGGGAGCGGATTTTTATGTGCTAAATAATTTAAATATGTTTATTTTTATGTGCTAAAAAGTACGAAAATATTTGCTAAAAATAAAAAAAATAAATATTTTTTTAAATATGACAAAAATTCCTTACTTAGCTTGGAAAAAAAAAATGTTACTAGGTACTCACCAACCACACTTGAGTGCTAGTAATTGGCCGAGAATTGCAGTGAACAACAAAGGTCGACTCCAAATTCTCCATCACAAATGCATGCCGATTATCTGTGAAAATGATCTTTCCACATCACAGGACCTCAGATGTGCCTATTTAAAGAGAGGAATGTCACAAACACAAACACCGTCAATTTCACCTACAGGCACATCCTCCAATACATGAGCAACTTTACACATTTTTTATATCCACTGTTTTTCCCAAACACATTCTGGAATTTGTTCCTTAGCACTTGTACTTCTGAACCTGGTAGCGAGTCTAGTTTAATTTTCACGGCACACACCTCCCACAAAAGTTTTTGGATGTTTCTTGTTTTTTTTATGGAGTCACGCAAAAAGCTTAGATTTGCTAATAGGAAAGTCAAATCGTTTTTTAAACAACCATCTTTCACTATATCTTGAAGGATATCGATTGACGAAGCCCGATAACAGGGACTCACAACAAGACGTATTGCCTTACTTGATGGACATGAGCGAGAGTGAGAGATTTGTTTAAATTAAATAATGTTCATACCCGAGCTCTTATCTGTTGTGTTTCACAAACAAAGCATGAAATGAAATCATCTTCAGCAACAGTAAACATTCCTAATTATGTGTTGCAAAATCTCTCCTCCTTGTCCATGTTAATTTATTCTCTAATAATAACACTGATATGCTGCCTAGCAGTTCTCAGACCTTGAGGCAATACTATTACAAAAATGAATCACGGATACACCACACAGCGCTTAGAAACACGAAGCAACCAAGAATTCTTAAAAAGATAACATGCTTCTGAGTGACATAATTGATTTAGTTTTTAAGGGCTGTATTCATAGACATTTTTAGCGCGGGCTTTCTGTGGATTATCAGCGTTTTTCGTATTCATAAACCAGTGTTAGTGATAGGATATGATTTGAATTCTGTACTAGTAACCAGTGGATAGCCTGGGCTAGCTTAGTACGCTCGTAGCGTGTGCTGCGAAATGTATATGAATACCACCCAAAATGTTTAAAAATTCTTGTAAAAAATTTTTTAAGTAGAAAAACTCCAAGATTAATGTGTTTATAATAGATTTCCTGAAAATATGTATTTACATAATTTTTTGTGAAAATATGTGTTTTTATGTGAAATAAAATTCGGGTTTTAAACTTGAAACTTCATGTTCGGAATTTTTAACTTTGTTAATTGTGTTTTATCACACGCAAAAATAATATTTAATTACGTAGGAATCCGCTCCTTAATGATAAAGTATGTGGCAAGTTCATGAAACCAATTTTTCTATATTCATCATAATAATATCAAAATATTATAATCTTTCTGCATTTTAAAAACAATGCAGGTTTTTCATCATCAACACACCTAATTTTGTAACATAATGGTACATACTAGTGTCCTGCAATGTTCGAATATGAGAGAGGCAACCAGGGCATGACAAACTTCGTCTTATATTTCATATGAAAAATTAATCGCAAGATCCGTCCTGAAATCCTTAAGTGTTTAAAACATGAAGGGGTGGGAATGGAGGACAGTGAATATTTTTATAACAAGGTGGATAAAGCACAATAGACCTTCTTATGCAGAGTAAACATCGGTGAATATCAAACTTCACCATACTTGACGAACCTGAACCGAACTTAACACCTGTAATGCATGACGCTAGTACATAATTTACTATATTATTCAAGTTTCATATAATTCAGGTAAACAAAATTAGTACTGATATAAAGGAAAACTCACAGATTTTTTTCAAATACATTACAAATGTTCAATATTTGCTTCACACATAATCAATGTTATTGCAAGCAGTGGTACAAAAACATAATTCTTGATGAAATCTCACAAGAAGAAATCATATGGGGTGAAATCTGGGAAACATGATAGCCAACACATCAGTTCCTGATCCCCTGCAGCTGCAGGGCCAGTCCATTTTTGTGGCAATCGATCATTGAAATGAAGGAGGGTACAGTCCTGTTAAAAGATGAAATCAGCACTGTTTTCTTCCAGCTCAGAAAGAAACAATTATTGTAGCATATCTCGTTATGCAGCTTCTGTCATAATGATTTCACTGGAGAAGAAAGGCCTGTAAATCTTTCGATAAGAAATTGCACAGAAGACTATGAGCTTTGGGAATCATGTTCATGTTCCAAGAATGCATGTGGTCTATCAGTATCCGAAATATATATGCCATGTCTGTTCATTTTTCCTGAAATGTGGAATTTTCCTTCATTATTAAAAACAGACTTTTCAGGGAAACTATCTTTCATTAGCCCAAGAAGATTGGCACAGAAAGATGCTTGTAGGTGGAAGTCAGTGTTCTTTATAACGTGAAGCAACTGCAGATGTTAGGATCTCATTTGCAAATGTTTTTGCAGAACTCGCCATGCAGTTTTCTGTGGGATTCCGAATTCTTGACGTTTCAAGTAAGTAGAATTTTGAGAACTCCTTACAGAACTTGTATGGACACTCTCCACTGCTTCTTCCCCTTTCAACTGTCATCCAGTCGAGTTTTATCTTGCAAATGTAGTCTGTGTCTTGAAATTGTACATACAACTTCTGAGGGTGGATCTATCCCAAATTGTCCGAAAATGCTGCTGAACACAGTTTTGTTTATATAAAATCAGGGACACAGAACACTGTCCATTCATTACTATTTTCCTTAGTTGTCCTGTCTTGATGGATGACAATGAAATTTATGTGGGGAAATTAAACTTTGAGAGTTCATCTTGCAAAGGATACATCTCAACAATATATAATGAGTAGAATTTGAATACAAAGTTAATGAAATCGGGAACATTATTTTGACTTGCTCTGTATTTGCTCGTTGAATGTAATTATCATTTCATTGAAAGTTGAATTAATAGATTGATTGAAAGTCAGAAATGATAAATTCATTACCATCTATATTGTATAAGAATAGAAATTTAATAACTATTATACTATAACTAGTTTTCATCTGAAAAAGAAAATAGGAAAGCATAATCTTTGAATGTAGGCTTTCACAGCCGGCGTCATTGGGATCGGTGTTATCCGGGCTAAAGGGCTATGGTCTTGTTACTATATGTTTCGTCTATACTCTGGCAGACAACATCAGTGGTGTAGCACAAAGATCTCCTTAGGGTGCTGGGAATGACTGGGACTGGGACTGGTTGCATTACAGTATTTAAAGTCTGGATGGATCATGGCTTGGTGTTGTTGCCGCAGTCCGCACTGGTGGTTGAAATGTTTTGATTGGCTACTGTCATGTTCAGCTGTTGGATGCATGTATTTCTCAGGGCCAGATACCATACTTGGTTGACTTTAAGGCTTTCTTCCTTTCGATTGAAGTTGGTCTTCTGCTTATAGATTTCAATGGCCTCATGATGTAATCTGGTGTAGTGGTATGCCTTCTATGCCAGATTACATCGTGAGGCCACTGAAATCTATAAGCACAAGAACAACTTCAATCGAAAGGAAGAAGGCCTTAAAGTCAACCAAGCATGGTACTTGGCCCTGAGAAATACACACATCCAACAGCTGAACATGATGGTAGCCAATCAAAACACTTCGATCACCGGTGCAGACTGCAGCGACAACGCCAAGGCACGATCCATCCAGACCTTAAATACCTAATGCAACCAGTCATTCCCAGCACTCTAAGGAGATCTTTGCGCTGCTGTGTGCCACACCACTGATGTCTGCCAGAGTAGTAAACGAAACATATGGTAACAAGAATTCCAACAGACCACAGCCCTTTATCCCGGATAACACCAATGCCAATAGGAAAAGTAGTTGAAGTTTTGTAAGATCATAGCTTTGTAACCAATTCTGGAAGTTGTGTAGATTTTAGTCTAAGGGTGGGTGGCTAGAGAAAAAGTGTGTATAAAAATATAAGTCAAAGATTGTACAGAAATGGATAAAATAAGAATTAATCATACAAAAGAGTTTGCAAATATTTCCCTTAAAAATAAAAAAGAAGAAGTGGTTAAAGCACCTGAATAAAATGAGCAATGTAAAACTACCGAAACAAGTTATCTTATATATTAATAAGAATGAGATATGTTAGTTTTCATGTCAGAGATGATGAGTTGATGTTACAGTAGATTCTCCTAACCTTTGAAATAGTTACTATAGTGGTTTTATGATAATAGTTACTATAGTGTTTCTGATTACAACAGTGATAACATTTGTTAAAATTAACATTATGTCTCTAAGACACTTCAACAATGAAAGTACACTTGCATAATTATGTAAAATTCATCTCATCATATGTAAATAATAGTGAACAAATATACATTATGTCTCTATTGTAACTTAAATTTCGATGTTTCATCTTTCAAGAAATTGTGTTACAGTGAAATTTGAAGTTATTCTGTAAAATGACTGTTTCATCAGATGGTCGCTTAATTGATGTTAAGGTGTTCAGTGAATCAGCATGAAAATTCTGAATTTGAATGACATTTTAGTACTCTATGAGTACAACAATCTTGCATAGTAATCGATTCTATATTGATAAGACCAAATATGCTTACAACTATAGTACAATATTACATTCACTCATTTTGCAATTCACATTGTGAAGTTCGTTTTATGGACATTGTATGATAGAGAAGTCTTTAAATGTTAACTGTTTTAGATTTTTATATTTTCTTTTCACTGCACAGTTCTCTGAAGTGTCCAACAATTCACTCCATGATTCCATTTCATTCATTTTAAAGTCAATTGTTTCACACTGAGATTTTATGTTTTGGAGAGCATGAATGCCCTAATTAAGACCAAATCTTTTGTGTCATCAGCTTTTTTTTTTTTTGGTATCGCTTCCATCTTCCATCTTTCTTAGGTATAGGGATGCCTACGAAAGATTGTGAGGAATTCTATCTGTATAATATTTGTCTCCTTCCACATTTTAATATTTCTGCAATTTTTGTCAAAGATGTTCCTGTCTCATTTTTTTTAATCACTTTTTGTCTCATCTCTAAATTTATCACCACTGTAGATTTATTATTAAACATGATTACTCTCTCAAACTAACTTCACAGTTCCTCTGAATGTACTGAATGAAGGGAAGAAAAATTTCGTAAAACATTGGTCCAGACGAAGAAAGATAGAAAGAGGAGGGGAAAAAATCAACACAGTACAGTAGAATGGTTAATTCACCTAAAATGTACTGTAACATTTTCGATAGAAAAAGTCGGTATTTCATTTCTTTGAAAACTACAGTATAACCCTGTTAATGTGCTCGTCATGGGACTGTGGCCTTCCAAGTGTAATGAATGGGATGGTGATATAGACAGGAAATGATTTATGAAATTAGGAAAACAACTTAGACACCACTTCATAGGAAACATACAGTATTTTATTATGCATTAATTACATTGCAAAATGCAAATCGGAACTCATTTAATATGAAAAAATCTTTGATTGTTGTTTACCATGTGTTTGTAATGAATGATAACATTTTCTATGCAGTTCAAGGAACTACAAATAACTTCGCTTGATACACCGCTACGATTAGAAGCAACACTAATGTATTTCTGAAGCACATTTACTGCTCCAAGGGCTTCGTTTGGTGTAGGACATTTTCCTCTGCAGATTCAATTTTCTCATCATTATCATTTTGGATGGTAGTGGCAGCATGATCCACAATCATATTGATAACACCGCAGATTTCTGAGGTTACTAGGTTATTGTCAACTGACAATCCTCCATGTTATCTTCCCGCAACTTCTGTATAGGAGCCTAATCCTCATCGTCATCCATTTCACAGGTTGTTATGACATTACACTTTACAGAATTCAAAGAATGACTAAATTTTACAGAAATGACAGGCATGTATTGAAAGGGAGACTTTGAGTGTTAAAATCCTTTTGTACAAATGAAAGTACCAGTAAGTGCAACTTCTGACAGTGCCCACCGGAGAGTTTTTTCTGGTAGAAGGTGAAATTTCTTTCTTGCACTTGTGTGCAATGACCCCTCAGTACAGTCACAGCAACATATTTTTTCACAGTGCTTTTAAAACATTATATACAGTATGTCTCAATTTATACGGAATTTTTTGCTCATTTCTGATTCAACAAAAGCAGTACAAGCGGGATTTGGAAGTGTTACAAGAGGGTAAAATTGTTGTTGTTTTCTAATGCCAGGTGTTTGACAATAAAGTCATTTGACCTCTTGCACTCCAATATTTTTCAAAGATATTATCATGACCATCCACTGAAGCACAGATTTTGAGGTGTTCCGAATCCATTTCTTGGTTTCAGTTGCACAATGGGCAGTTAGGGGACTGATATATTCCAATTCTATGCAGGTGTTTGGCCAAACAATCATGGTCTGTTGCCAATCTAAATGTAGCTACAGACGATTTTCGTGGTAAATCGGGAATTAACTGTGGATTTTGATGCAGAGAGTTCCATTTTTTCCCTTGAGATTGTGTTATCAAATTTTGTTTGTTGAAGTCTAAGTATGTAGATTTAATAAATCTTTTCACAGAGTAATACGTAGATTTAGTAACAGGTCTGTAAGTAGCAGTGCTGCCCTTCTTTGCTAAAGCATCCACATTCTCGTTTCCCAAGATTCCACAATGGGATGGTATCCATATGAATACAATTCTTTTATTGAGTGATATTAATTGAGAGAGCATTTTAGTTATTTCTGCTGTTTGAGATGAAGGTGTGTGTTTAGAGACTATTGATAGAATAGCTGCTTTGGAGTCTGACAATATAACTGCATTTTTAAATTTATTGTTGTGGCATAGAAGTTTCCTGAGACTTTCACTTATTGCAATGATTTCTCCATCAAAATTGTACAAGACTAATGTCCAGGGACCATATAAAAAGAGTGAATGTATGGAATAGTGTTATGAGTGGGAACCTATTAATTAAGTTTTACTGTAGTAAGAATTTACATTTGCACAAGGTCAGAGTGGAAAGTGACAAAAAAGGCCATAAACAATACCAACTAGTCTGAACAAATGGAGGGTGTAAGTTAGCTATTGTCTTTGTGATATTGCATCCTACAGTATTCTCTAACCATCGAAAAAATAGGTCATACAGTATCAATGAAAAGATTTTATGTTTGACAGTGACCATTAGAATCAGGTTCCAATCCAAATAGAATGTGGTCACTTGCCAGTACATGAGGTAGTCACTAAATAAAGAGAAAATTTGGATTATGCTTATGGAAAATTCAGTTGATTCCAGAGAAAATTGACCTTTCAGCCAGGTGGCTATTTAACTGAAGTGACCACAAAGTCATGTTTCATTGTATTTACCTTCCTGTTGCATATACGTAAAGAAACTTGTTTTAATTATTGTCTTATTCTTTTTAGCCTGTTTGACACTGGAAATGAACGGTATAAAAAGTTACGCTTAAGTATAGAGCAGTTTCTTGTTATGGAAGTTGGCATAACCACTTTCAGATGTATTGAAGATGAATACAAGTTTGAAGCCAACAGATACACTTTCTATATATTTCCAAGATCATTTGCATCTGTGGATAATAAATTTATGTGCCAAGCATCTTCCTTGGAATTTCTGTGTCAAAATAATTTTGACTTTAACAAGGTAAAAGATTTTTTAATTTTTTTTAATTTGAAGTACGAGGGTTGTTTGAAAAGTTCATAGCCTGACAGAAATTAAACTAGGATTATTCTAAAACAACCTTTATTTCAATTCATCCTGAGATTTATGCACTTCATCCACCAATGCTGCAATGCTACTATGCTCTTATTGTACGAGATCTGCAAAAAAGCCATCTGCTGGAATAACCTCTTCATTTGACGAAACTTTCTTCCCAGCTAAGTGAATTTTGAGCTTTGAGGAAAGAAAGAAGTCTGAGGATACAAGATCTGATGAGTACGAGGGGTGTGGCAACAATTCAAACTGTAGTTTTTGTAGTTTAGTAACTGTGATTGCAGACTGTGAGCAGGTGCATTGTCGTGATGAAATTGGCCATACCTGGCCTCTTCTCGCGAATTTTCTCTTTCACTTGCTGCAGAAGATTTAAATAATATTCTACGATTATTGTTCTTCCCTTTGCTAAATAGTCAATCATGATAATCCCCTTAGAATTCCAGAACATGGATGCCATGACTTTCTCAGCCAATTGAATAGCTTTTGCTTTCTCCAGAAGTGGAGAAACACTGTGCTTCTATTGTTTCGATTGCTGTTTTGTCTCTGGTATGTAGTAGTGGGTCCAGGCTTCATCAATGGTCACAAACCACCTAAAAAAATCAGGTGTATTTTATCCATATTTTCCAATGTGTTCAGCACACTAATTTCAAAATTAAATTACACAAAATGTATTTAACATAAAGTTATGATTTTTCGTGTTTGAACTAATATAAAATGGTCGCAAACAGTGACAGCATTGTTGACACGTTTTCAATGCCATCTGTATGTCAGGTCACGAACTTTTCAGACACACCTCATAGATATATTAAATGTAGACTAGCCAGAAGTGGTGGATGGACAGTGGGAAGTAGTTCTACATTTGTGCCTCTCTCTCTTTTTTCATCTTATCACCAATGAAATCTATATCTCACCTGACCATTAGCATATGTTGTTGCCATAAAGGAATTTCTCAACAGACAGCCACATGGACAGGGTCATTTACATTACTTTCTGAAGCAGAAGTGTGCTCTGTAATTCTCTGATGTAGCAACAAATGACCAAATCACGATGATGCCTAGAACACAATCCATATATAGCCTTATTAGTTTGTGTGGGAATCAGAGGCATGGGAAGAGATCCCTTCGTCTGCCACTTTTGTGTAGCCCTGCAATAAATGTGGATATTGTTATTGTTTACCAAACATATACTATGTAAGGCTATATGGGTCATTATAAGAAAATACATGAATGTGGTAACAGAAAGGAAAAATGTATGACATGTATGGAAAATGCAATTTTAATATTCTAAATTAAAGCTACATACATATAAATGGCAGGAAGAATAATGGTCACGCTGATTTAAAAAAAGAAAATCTAAGTTATTTTTCAATTACAAAACAAATGTGCATGTTGCGTCAATGATATTGTCTGTTGCACCAATGTTACTCCCTGTTGCACCAGTGACTGATGTTGAATTAATTACTTTCAATGTTATTGACGAAAATAATAATACTTTACCAGATGACTTATGTACAGTATATCTCATCATCATCATCATAATTATATTGGTATATGCACATGGCTTAAATTATAGGAACATGAAAGAAAGAAACAGTTTTCTTAGAGATGGATTCATGGGCTATCAGCCGAGTTAAAGTTGTAGCTTTCGGCTACTGACTCTGTAGCCATCTTCAGGGAACTGATGATGCTGTTTTCATAGAATCCTCCTTCACAGTGTTTTACCGAAATTCCAGAGTAAAACAAAAATATTTTGTCCAGAACTAGATGAGAAAAATACAGAAAAATATTGAAAGTATTTAGAGTATTTAAAAGTTACATTACTGTGAAGCAATAGCCAGCAAAGACTGAGGAATCTCTGTATGAGCAGATTGGAGTCTGTTTGGTTCTGGCATTAAGGAAACCACATCACTAGGATCACATCAGATCAACTTTTTTTTGGTCAAAAGAATTTGTTCTCGTTCAAGTAGCCTCGAGAATCATGCATGCAGTTAACTACAATGTGCAGTTCATCAATATCTTGTACCTTTCCAGGGTAATAATTGTCCACTTGTCAATGAGTGCATTAATTAAACCTTCAATTGATTCGAGGAGTCCACTTTCTACCTGCTCAGAACTGTGAGGTATTTTAGTATGACAAGCAAATACAACATCTTTCAAAATACAACATCTTTCATTTGAAAATAAGAATATGTTTGCTGACATCTATAACAATTAAGTTCTTTATATTGAATAGCAAATTTCTGGACACTGACAATTCGATAAATCTTCATTGTTTGTGGAATTGATGCAAGACTTGGAACATCAGCAAAAGCACTGTTGATGGTCTGGTCAGGTATGAAAAAAAGTTTGATGCTTGTACGTTTACTTAGTTCTTTATACAATGTTTTAGCTGTCGTAATATCTGTGTATCAACTGCTCTTTTTATTGTGCTACCAATACCATCAGGAGCTCCAGTCATACCCTGCCTCTCAGAAATTCCGGAAAACTTTGTTAAACCCTTTGTATTGTATTGTATTGTATTTATTAACATTCCATGGTATTCATACATTGCTTTACAGCTAGAATATGGAACAAGTAAAAAAACTTAATACTATTATAAAGTCTTAATTTATAGTCACAGTCTAGATGAAATATATATACAGACGAGATTTACAATATAGTCTACTAGTACAACACATAGTTTTAGTATCAATTTCATGAAGTGTTATTGAATGTCATGAATTCACCTACAGAATAGAAGGCGTGAGAAATTAGGTACTTCTTTAATTTGGCCCTAAATAATCCTGTGTTTTGAGTTTCATTTTTTATATTGATAGGGAGGCTATTAAAAATTTTTACTGCCATATAATGCACTCCTTTTTGATACCACGATAGACTTGCCGATGGAGTATGAAAGTCATTTTTTTGACGTGTATTTATGCTATGAACTGTTGAATTAGTTACAACGTTTCCACGATTACATACGAGGAAGACTATTAATGAAAAGATATATTGACAAGCCATGGGCATTATGTGTAGTTTTTTTTAAATAGTCCTACAAGATTCCCTAGATTTGGCACCTACTATTATTCTAATTACTCTTTTTTGTAATAGAAATATACTGTTACTATCTGTGGAATTTCCCCAGAATATTATTCCAAAACTCATTACCGAGTGGAAGTATGCAAAGTATATTGTTTTTAAGGTATTGATATTTACATCTTTTGCATAGATCTAATAGCAAAACAAGCTGAATTTAGTTTGGAGGGTAATTTCTTTAATATGATTTTTCCAATTTAACACATTATCGATTTTTAAGCCAAGAAATTTGGTTATTGTTGTTTCTAATAGGGATCTGTTGTTAATTATTGTGCTAGAAATTTGCGAGGTTGAATTTGCACAGGATTTAAATTGAATTATGTTAGTTTTGTTACAATTTAATACCAATTTATTGACTGAGAACCAGTCACATATTTTGAAGAGAATTTCCTCTGTTGAAGATTGGAATGTGTTGGAGTTATTGGCTCTAATTACTATACTTGTGTCACCTGCAAATAATATGGGATGACCTACATCTTTTATTAGGGGAGCAAGATCATTTATAAATACTAGAAAAAGTAGGGGACCTAATATTGATCCTTGAGGAATTCCATTATTAATAGTTCCCCATGTCGATGCAGATTTCATAGTTGTATTGATTTCAACTTTCTGTTTCCTGTCTGTGAGATATGAGTGAAACCATTGGTGTGCAAAACCTTTAATTCCATAATAATCTAATTTATCTAGCAGCATTTTATGATTTATACAGTCAAATGCTTTGGATAAATCACAGAAAATTCCTCCAACTTGTAATTTTTTATTAACTGCCTCCAGAATTTTGTCAGTTAAACTAAATGTTGCATTTTCTGTGCCTTTATTTTTCCTAAATCCAAATTGTTCTGGGACTAAAATGTTGTATCTTTCTAGATGATGATATAATCTTTTATACATTACTTTTTCAAAGATTTTGGAGATGACTGATAGAAGTGATATGGGTCTGTAATTTTCTTGTCGTATGGGTGCAGTAGTTCTGATTGATGGAGCAGGATTGCTGGAAATGGAGCTGCCTGAAGCAGCTGACTGAGATACCTGTGCTCCATCACGATTTTTGTCTTTGCCTGTATGTTGCACTATTTTCTCTCCACAGCCATTGTTGGTGCCTTTTGTCCCTCTCAGAACGTTCAGGTATTGGCTTCTTTTTCTTTTTATACATTTCGCGCTGTCTTTGCAGATTATTCCTCTCTCTTCACAGGATCAACATCTCTCCACTGTCTACTGAGGTGTGACCTCTCAGTCCTGTTCAACCCTTTGTCCTTTTTTGGCGGCATCGTTCTTGTAAATTCAAAGATACTGAAATTTTGTTATTATGTAACTAATTTTGCCAAGTTGTTATCAAACATGACATCATTAAAATCTCAGTCAATCATTGGTGCAGCAGCGGTGTTAGATAGGAATAATTGTTGCACCAATTACTTTCCTGTGATTAGTTTCCATTTTTAAAGCCATACAGCACATGGTCTTGCTGGCTATGTACTTTGTTTCTCTAGTTCTAAGTGGGGAATTGTATACTGGAATGTCTGGATTTGTAAGTCAAACCTGTCTCTATTCCCAGCCTGTTGCACCAATGATATGAATTTTGCTACTCACCATCTGTCAGACAGAATACACATCACTTTCACTTTACATACAGACACATTAGATCAGCTGTTTAGCCATTTTGGAAGCTCTTTACATCATGACGAAACTGATGGTGACTATGGGTATTACATAACAAGTGTGGGACTTTTGAATGCTATGAACATTGTTGCACCAATGACACATATATGTGTGGGACACTTTTCATTTAATTTTTTACAATGCTAAATGTAATGTTTTTATAGTAACAGTATATATTGGACTTACAGAGCACTCTTTTATTCACAATTTGGTGTGTGTGTGTGTATGTATATATATATATATATATATATGTATATATATATATATATATATATATATATAGCTGGCTACGGACTGGAAGGTCCGGGGTTCGATCCCGAGTGGTGACGGGATTTTCTCGTTGCCAAACTTCCAGAACAGCCCCGAGGTTCACTCAGCCTCCTATAAAATTGAGTACCGGGTCTTTCTCAGGGATAAAAGGTGGTCAGTGCGTGGTGCCGACCACACTAGTGCCAAGGTCATGGAAAGCATGGGGCTCTACCTCCATGCCCCCCAGGTGCCTTCATGGCATGTGACGGGCATACCTTCACCTTTATATATATAAAAAACATAAAAACCAGAATAAAATATCTGTTATGACAATACACATACCTAAAGGTCTAATCTGGGACATGAGAAGTTTCTTACTGTTTGCCGGTATCTCACTTTTGTACTTTTATAAAAATGTTAGTTTTTGTATTTAATTTACATGTATACTATTCTTGAGCATAAGTATACCAATCTTGAATCATTTTTAGTTAAACACAAGACCCCAAATTTGTACCCAAGGCGATGGACACTGTTGTCCCAGTTTTTCTTAGAATGAGCCATATATGTTTTTTTTTTTTTTTTTTTTTTTTTTTTTTCCTAGTTTGTGTATGATGGTATCCCATACCTGAACAAGCAACAAGAAGTACACATACGCAAAGAACTGAATGAGGGATCGTTGTTTCGCAATGTGGAACGTACTTTTTCGATGGAGGATGAGAAGTGCGTGCAGGCTTTGTGCTCTCGGGTGGCTGAGTGGTGTGCCAGTGCTGTGCTCGGTGATGTTTTGCACCCAGAGGATGTGGTCCTCTGTCAAGGAGATGAAAGGCTAAGTTATGTCATGCATAAAGAACTTCGACAGAGATTCCCAAATATTTGGACTTACCCAGAGAAAGGACGAGTAAGTAACACATTTGAAAGAAAAAGAACTTATCATCTAGTTGTTTATTAATGGTTTGAGTAGTTAACCTACGTTATTTTTCTTATTTCAGAAGAATACAGTTGAGTAGTTTCTTTATTCCTTTTCATATTTGACATAGTCGAGATTTTTTTGCAAGTCAGGTGATAATAGTCTCCTTACAATGTCTCACATATGATAAATTTATGCAGATATTCAGCCAGATAACCCTTGTCTGTTATTATTCTGAACATTGAACTCTGTCATCTTTTTTTTTTTTATAAATGTATACCATTATGTGATTTGTTTCCAGTGCCTTCAAATATTATCAGCTGATACTTTTCTAGTATGTTGCTATTCTGCCAGAATTGAATTCCATTTCAGAAGTGGGTAATATACATAACTAAGAGATTTTTATATCTTTACTACTTGTACAGTCTTAGAAAAAAGTTTTGTCCCACAAATACTAAATAAGTCTCAGAAAGGAGGCAGTATGCATGATCACTGATCAGACATACAACGAAACAAAACTAATTTTATTACCTCAACTAGTCCTTCTCTTGTGAACCAGATCGCATGTCCTTTGATCATTTGCACTGCTTCTGTGCGACAAAACCTTTTTCTAAGACTGTACATAGCAGAGTGCATAATCAGGATAGGAAGGTTGATGAGGTAAGAGCTGTTGAGGATTTCTTATAACATTAACATATGAATAGTCATAGGCTCCTTAGAAAATATGTATATATGTTACAAAGTTAGTATCATGTAGGAATCCCAGCTTCCCCCCCCCCCCTGTTATTTTTTTCCCTCAGAAGAAGCAATCGGTGTAGCTCAATTGGCAGAGGCTCTTGCCTGCTGATCCAGAGCTGTCCCACTTGGACTTATTACTTGGTTAGGTTATTTCCCGAGGTTTTCTCCATCCATAAGATGAATGTGAGGTAATCTATGGCGAATCCTAAGCCTCATTGGCCGAAAACCATCTTGCTCTCACTAATTTCATTGGCACTAAATGACCTAGTATTTGATTCAGCACCTTAAAAAATTCTTAGAAGAAACAATATTGTTTTGTCCAAAAAATGCATTGCCTTCGTCTGGATTTGAAACCCACAACACGTCTTGCCCAGACACAGTCAGTAGTAGACTAATGAGGAGGACACTTTGTGTTAGTTTTTGTAGTTTTCTTTTTTTTTTTTTGTTTTCATTCCTTTTCGCTCTTAATTTTTTCTAAAATTCTTTGTTTGCAGTGCTTTGACCTTTTTAAAATCTGTTTTATGTAACCTTGAATTTGCTTTGATCTATTAGCTTTTATTGTAAATTCCTGTGTCTTGTTCTTGGTTTCAATACCTATTATAAACCAGTCAGGAATCTAGTTCAAACTTGATTAGTTTTGGCTTCAACATAGCTATTCAAAAGCCTCTTTTCATCGTCTCCTTTTTGATTGAATTAGTATCTAGTTCGGAAAAGATATTCTGTGTATTTTTGCGCTTATGATAAATCGTAATTTGCTATTGTTTATGCGACTTGTTTGTTAATGTATTTATTCACACTGCAAATGGGTAAATACTCTGTGGCAGTGGTACTAATTACACTCAATAATGACAATTGATAATAAATACAATTAATAATAATGCTAATAATAATAATAATAATAATAATAATAATAATTAATGCTAATAAATATTAATAATTAATAATAATAATAATAATAATAATAATAATAATAATAATAATGATTGTATTCTTCACCTGACATGATTAGGAACATTAAATCCAGATGTTTGAAATGGGCAGGGCATGTAGCACGTATGGGCGAATCCAGAAATACATATAGAGTGTTAGTTGGGAGGCCAGAGGGAAAAAGACCTTTGGGGAGGCCGAGACATAGATGGGAAGATAATATTAAAATGGATTTGAGGGAGGTGGGGTATGATGATAGAGACTGGATTAATCTTGCACAGGATAGGAACTAATGGAGGGGTTATGTGAGGGTGGCAATGAACCCATTTGTAAGTAATAATAATAATAATAATAATAATAATAATAATAGTAATAATAATAATAATAATAACAAGGAGCATGATCACTTAAAATAACATTTAAAGTAACTAATTTGTGTCTTAACCTTAACTTCGAACTAAAGCCCATGAGTGTGATATGTTCATATATGCACAAGTACTGTTAAGCACTACACTCATTTCTCTGTCAACTCACTCACTGCACTGGAACTACGACATATTTCACTGATACTATCCTCATTTCACTAACACTTCAAAAACATTTCATGTTCAAATACTTTGCACTTACTTCCAAATGGCTTTTAAGGAACTCACAGGTTCATTGCCGCCCTTACATAAGCCCGCCATCGGTCCCTATCCTGTGCGAGATTAATCCAGTCTCTATCATCATATCCCACCTCCCTCAAATCCATTTTAATATTATCCTCCCATCTACGTCTCGGCCTCTTCAAAGGTCTTTTTTCCTTCCGGCCTTCCAACTAACACTCTATATGCATTTCTGGATTCGCCCATACGTGCTACATGCCCTGCACATCTCAAACGTCTGGATTTAATGTTCCTATTTATGTCAGTTGAATACATTGCGTGCAGTTCTGCATTGTGTAACTTTCTCCATTCTCCTGTAATTTCATCCCTCTTAGCCCCAAATATTTTTCTAAGAACGTAATTCTCAAACATCCTTAATCTCTGTTCCTCTCTCAAAGTGAGAACGACCAGTAATATAACTGTTTTATAAATTCTAACTTTCAGATTTTTTTTGACAGCAGACTGGATGATAAAAGCTTCTCAACTGAACATTAACAGGCATTTCCCATATTTATTCTGTGTTTAATTTCCTCCCGAGTATCATTTATATTTGTTACTGTTGCTCCCAGGTATTTGAATTTCTCCACTTCTTCGAAGGATAAATCTCCAATTTTTATATTTCCATTTTGTACAGCATTCTGGTCACGAGACATTATCATATACTTCGTCTTTTCGGAGTTTACTTCCAAACCTATTGCTTTACTTGCTTCAAGTAAAATTTCCGTGTTTTTTCTAATTGTTTCTTGGTTTTCTCTTAACATATTCACGTCATCTGCATAGACAAGAAGCTGATGTAACCCGTTCAATTCCAAACACCCTCTGTTACCTTGAACTTTCCTAATGGCATATCCTAGAGTGAAATTAAAAAGTAAAGGTGACAGTGCATCTCATTGCTTTAGTCCACAGTGAATTGGAAAAGCATCAGACAGAAGCTGGCCTATATGGTCTCTGCTGTAAGTTTCATTGAGACACATTTTAATTAATCGAACTAGTTTCTTGGGAATACCAAATTCAATAAGAATATCATATAAAACTTCTCTCTTAACCGAGTCATATGCCATTTTGAAATCTATGAATAACTGATGTACTGTACCTTATACTCCCATTTTGTCAATGCCTGTCGAATACAAAAAATCTGATCAATAGTCGATCTATTACGCCTAAAACTACACTGATGATCTGGCAAAGAAATGTTTATCATTCACAAGTGATAACTGCAACACGATGATTGGAGAGATACGATAGGATTCAGAAGGAAGAAATATTTTTGCGAAGTTGAAGAAAGAGTTACTGCTACACAACAAAACTTTAATTGGTGTGGGATATCCAGCACACATTTTGAATAACTGTGTTAATCAAGCAGCAGACACTCTGGATTTGATGTTGAAAGTTTTATTTTGAAGATACACCGGTACTTTCACATCTATACAGTGCGAACGGAGCAGTTAAAACAATATTGCTAATTTGTAGACATTGATTACTAAAACCTGATATCTCATCGCAAGATAAGGTGGTTATCATTATTTCCAGGCATCTCTCGACTCATTCACATGTTTTCAGCTCTCAGGGCATTGTTTCTGTCACTCAACAAGCCACCAACTGTTTTAAAAAAGTACTTTGAAGACGAATTATATGTATATGTATATGTATATCATTTGGAGTCTCTTGTGAGTATGTTTCACTCGTATATTTCAGAACTTGAAAGGGAAAATAATTCAGTTGTGGAGATTCTGAAAATTCTCATTCGGGTTCAGGACATGCTCACAACTTTATGTCTCTCAAAGTTAAGAGTCTTCTAGAGGAAAAGCGTAAGGAACGTCTTGGTGCCAATTGTCACAAATTCTGTGCTGAAATAGGTGACATATATGACTGTTGTATAGAATATCTTGAAAATTGGTTGGAGCCCATGAAAGAGATGTCGTACTTCATTTGGATGTCTCTTAATGAATCACTTGCTGGGACAAGGTACAATCTCCCATCAGATTTCTTCTGGACAGGGATGTCTCCATAGATGATGTGAAGTGCTTTGATCAATTCTGAAACCTCAAGAAATTTGTGAATCAACGCAAAGATGAGTTCGTTAATCTTCAGGCACATCAGAAGTGGACCAAGTATTTTGAGTCCTCTAACATTGTGTGCCACTCAAAAGTTTTGAAGATTGCACAGTTTGTTTCCGCTATTGCATCACATAATGCAAATGTGGAATGCATTTTATCTTTCATGCAAAGTCAGTGAAGCAAAGAAAGAGGAAACTTATCTGTGGAATCAGTGCGAAGTATATTGCTAGTTCATTATAATTGTAAGCATGTTACTTGCAAAGAATTTCAGAACTATCTTTTAAGTAATAAACAATTATTGAACAAAATCAGATCTACAGAGAAATATGCTTGGGCCAGTCAGTGTGAGAAAGATGGACAAAGTGCATCTCAAAGTGACAGATCATAAGGTAACTTTTTGTAGCAATATAGGATACCGAAGTATTGAAATTGTGTATTATTTTTTTTATTTATTTATTTTTTTCTTGTGATTTATAATAATTAGACTCATGGTTATAAAGATTAAATTATAACCAATTCACTAGTTTGTATTATTATTTTGTTATTTAAGGTTAAGAAAATTACTGCTAGCAATATTTCTCAGCGTCACTAGTCTACATACTATACATATATTAATAATGTATAGGATATATGATAGCCATCTGTTCAGATGTAAGTGTCGATAAAGTGTCCTCTTTTTTGTTTTTCAAAATATGGCAACTCTATATTAAAGCCAAAATTGTTTTACAGAATTATTTAAGGTGTAAAGAAAATTCACTTTGTTTTGAACAAGAAATCATCACTTACATTCAAACAGAAAATTAGGAAAGCCCTAGTGATCAGTTAATATTGTTGAGTAGTAGGCCTATAGGATGTAATGTAAACAGGAGGACATTTGAAGTAAAAGAAAAAAAAATGGTAACTAAGTATGCACTGTAATGTCTATTTCAGTATAACTTTCAAGGCCTAACAAAAATAGCTATAAATACAACAAAAAAACACGGTCGTGCAAAAAAGTAATTTCCATAACATTACATATTTCTTGGCTGGCCTAAGTGAACAATAATTTCATCATGGATTCTGGTGATCATAATAACGTCATCTGTAAACAAACATCCGAAAAATAAGTGAAATTACAATAAATGGTAATGAAAGAGATCCATTTAGTTAAATGTAGCTTGTGTAGAATAATTGTAATATTTCGTTATCTCTTAGCTATAAACACATATAGGTACGTTATAACTTTTCCTCAGTTTAGACTACAGAATAAATATGACATATATTAAAACTCCGATGAATGTGGATTAAGTATATTTACAAACTATGTGCTTCATTTTCTGGGCGAGAGTGATTTGTTTGTCTCTGTTTCAGAATAATCATTTTAGAAAATATGAGACACATTATTTTCTTCTGGCTGTAATTATCTATAGTAAAGATAATGTATCTTGATGGGATGTCATTTTTGGCACAAACCACTTATCTGAATAAATTGTACTTTAGGGAAGATGAGATCCAAGTGTACTTGTAATCATAACATATTGGTTACAGATGTACTGTTTGGTGGTCTGCTTGAAACTATACACATTGATAATTGTTTGTTTCTTTTTGACTGTACATATGTTTGTATCTATTTTCGTCTTTGTCTGTTTTATTTAGGTAAGAATTGAGAAGGTTTCTGAAAATCAGCGAAAGATTCTTGAAGAAAATATGAACAGTGATAAAAGTTTAGAAGAGGATATAATGGATTCGCTTCTGGGTTTCTCGCGTTTATTTAAACTGCTGACAGAACTTAAAAAACCGATTGTTGGACATAACTTACTTGTAGACCTCATGATAATGTATAATCAGTTCCATGAACATCTACCCAGTAAGTATTGGTAGTTCTACTTTTGGAATTTACTTTCTGCAACAATGACATAATAAGTAAAATGTTAATTGAAATAGAAAAATCATATTCCTCAAAAGATTTTGCTTCTTGTTCATTATACATAATGACCATATTTTTTTTTATAATAGCCATATGTGCTAAATTTTTCACAAATTTCTCGCGTTTATTTAAACTGCTGACAGAACTTAAAAAACCGATTGTTGGACATAACTTACTTGAAGACCTCATGATAATGTATAATCAGTTCCATGAACATCTACCCAGTAAGTATTGGTAGTTCTACTTTTGGAATTTACTTTCTGCAACAATGACATAATAAGTAAAATGTTAATTGAAATAGAAAAATCATATTCCTCAAAAGATTTTGCTTCTTGTTCATTATACATAATGACCATATTTTTTTTTTATAATAGCCATATGTGCTAAATTTTTCACAAATTACTCGCGTTTATTTAAACTGCTGACAGAACTTAAAAAACCGATTGTTGGACATAACTTACTTGAAGACCTCATGATAATGTATAATCAGTTCCATGAACATCTACCCAGTAAGTATTGGTAGTTCTACTTTTGGAATTTACTTTCTGCAACAATGACATAATAAGTAAAATGTTAATTGAAATAGAAAAATCATATTCCTCAAAAGATTTTGCTTCTTGTTCGTTATACATAATGACCATATTTTTTTTATAATAGCCATATGTGCGAAGTTTTTCACAAATTACTTTCTTAGTTACATTTACCTTTCTAGGTTACCTAAAATATCATAATTAAGCAAAACAAATACGAGAAATAACGTCAAATTTCGATCATTGCGCGAAATATGTGAATAAACACGAAATGTAGTCTTTCTATCTAAAAAAAAAAAGCTATTAAATATGCACCAAAATATTACTCAATATTGTTAAAAAAACGTGTTTGTGACTTTTATTTTACTCAATTTGTCAATCGCTTTTTAATGCCAATATACCTTTCTTTTCTCATGGATATTGTGCATACCTGCTTTTACTGTCTATGGCAGTGGCTGGCAGATGCTGCAGTTGTGACGTAAGAGCCAGTCAGACCGCAAGAGCTTAGGAGAGTGAGCAGTTGAGTCGTATTAATGTTAGCACACACCAGCGCAGAGGCATCAGTGCAGCAGTAGAACAGGACTATTAAGTTGAGCCGTGATAGTATATTGAAGTGCGTGTAGTAATGAAAGACTATCAACTCCCACAGCTTTCATATCGCTATGGGAAAACTTGTTCTTATTTATGGAGTATGGGGGAATGGCGAAGTGTTTGATTTGTGGCAAGCTGCTTCAGCATGTAAAGATGTTCAATATGATATGATATGATATGATATATTTCGTCACAGCACTTCTTTACATGTATTGGTGTACCTCACATTTCTGTATCCGGTGCCACCATTAACATATTATTACAATAACACATTATTTGCAGTACACGTCTACTCCCAATTACACTATGTACCTTTTTTGTTACTTGGTCAATCTCCCCCTCATTATTTCTCCTACATTTCATTTGCTATTCTCTATTTGTTCATCAATACTACTATATATAATATTATATACTCTTTCAAACCCCCTTTTTCCTCTAACTACTATTCACTAAAATCTCAGTTTCAATTTTTCTCTATAAATTATCATATTGAATTATTTGTCCTATTTGTTCTTTGATCTTTTCTCCTATATTTCTCTTATATTCGTTTACTGTTCCAACGTTCAAATGTTAGTACTAATTTTATGCTGTCACTTGTTCACTACTCTTAACCCTTTCTCACTATTTTCACTCATTCCTATTTGCACTCACTTTCACTTTCTCACTATTCTGCTTACACCTAATCCTTTGTCACTATTCTCACTTCCTATAAATACTTATATTTTATTCTACACATCTGCTTATACACTTCCTCTCTCCCCTATACTTCTCGATCCTTTCCAGTTTCACTTTACTCGCACTTTTTGATCACATCCCCACATTTTTTAATCATAATATCTAATACCTCTGCTATATCCTCAGCTGTCGCAGGTTCTAGATGTTCAATATACAACGCCATTATTCTGTATACCACGCAAAGGATTATGGCAAATATGGGGGAGAAGATCGACAAGTGCTAGTGCAGCAATTGAAAGATAAATTAAGTGAAGCTGGGGAGCACACTGTCAGTGAATCAGTGCTAAGCTTAAGCTATAGGATTTCACTCGCAATTGCAAATAACATGCGTCCCTTTAATGATGGGGAATTTGCCAAGAATGTTGCCATCATGACAGCAGAGGAGTTATTCCCTAGCAAAGTACAGGAATGTGAATCCATCAGTTTATCTCCAAGAACTGTATAATAATAATAATAATAATAATAATAATAATAATAATAATAATAATAATAATACTCTTTCTGCGCTACAACAGAGAAACTGGACAATCCATTTTGGCTGGGTTAAGGCCCATGCTGGCACAGACATCTTGAGCACGACGACACACTTCTTCCCCCGTCTACATAGAGAAGCGATAGAAATCTATAAACATGACAACTTTAATCGCAAGGAAGAAGGCGTAAAGCTAAACAAGTGTTGGTACCCGGTCCTAAACAGAACAGATAAGAAGCCACTACACCAAAAGGACGGAACCCACAACAGGAGCAGCGAACAAAGCGGCACAGACTGCAGCGACAACAGGCCTCGGCCCGCTAGTTGCATTATAAATACACCCGCACAACCAGCCACAGGATCAGTTGCCTCAGGTACGCCGAGAAGAGCTTTGCGACCTTGGATACTACTCCACTGAAGATGTCTGCCACAGTTGCAGACGAAACGTCTGGTAGAAAACCAACCAACAGACCACGGCCTCTCAGCCCGGAAAATGAATCTAGATCAATAATATACATTGACAATAATATTGTAAGCTGCAGCAAATAATACTGTGAAATGAAAACTATAGCATGTAGTATTGCACTCTAAAGCAATGGAGCACACACACACATACAGAATGACACTCTTATGGATCCTGAGGAAGGAGCTGGAACAGGTGTTACTTGTGAATCCTTTTCCTTCTATAAGAATGTGGGGAAAAATACCACAAATTTTGATGGAGAAGTTGAAGTTATTTATACATCCATTCAAAATTTATTTCTCTGGATTCTTCATTACAAGAATATAGTCATATTAAGTGATTGTAGAGCCACAATACAATCAATATTATCAGCAAATCAATAAAAAATGTAAAACTATTGCCTTTTAGCTGAATTTATGTGAAGACCTATGCTCAATTATTAATTACCGAGGTATCATTAGGAAGTTTACGTTACTCCTACTTATTCCAAGTTTAGATACCAGCAAATACTTGGCTAGGTGAAATCAGAAGAAAAAAGAAAGGTTTCTGTTATAATAGACTAAAGCAGTTGCTGTTTGCTTTCGTTCATAGAAAAGACAAAGGAATTAAAGAAGAAATTCCTATAAGAAAAAAATTTTTATACCCCCTAATGACATGTACAGTCATAACAATATCATTATAGGCTTACTCATATATCCCCGTCTAGTAGTAATTGCTGAAGCCATAGAGTAGTTCACTATCTTACACATAGACCCCATACATGATGAGAGGAAGTACCTTCAATGCATGAAGAATAGGGATGCTGCTGCTGATGGTTATTGTTATCATTATTATTATTGTTATTATTATTATTATTATTATTATTATTATTATATTAATGATAATAATGAAGTGATAATGGAATAAAGAAATAAAACAGTAACCTGGAAAATGTATTGCATCAGTAGCCATTTTTAATAGGTGAGTACAGTAGAATTTTATTCCTCGTATCCGGAAACTGTGGGGCAAAGCCAGTTTAGGGTAACTGATTTTGCTGGGTAATTGGAAAATACGTTTATAGGCTATGTAAAGACACACTGTACTGTGCAAACATTTTTTTCCATGTTGAAATTTAGTAATTTTCATGTAGATATTTAAAAATAAAGTTTTGAAATACGTACAATGTTTATTTTTAGTACTTAATATGGTAATGGTAATGTACATTGATCGGCTCATAATTATTTTAATACAGTACTACATAATGACGTAAAAAATACTAAAAGTTTTCGTAACCTTATGACAATTGTAAATGGTGGTCATTTGAGTCATGTGACGTGAAGAGCAGTAACGCAGAATGATTTGAGCATAAGAATATTTTGCTTGCGTTTCATGCAATCCATTGTGCTTAGCGGTAATAGCCATGATACTACCTATCACTCGAACGAAATTTTTGCGCGTTGTAAGAACAGAGAATTTTACACTTTCCTATTTAGACTTATCCAATACCCCATCGAATCAGGCGAATTCAAGTGGTAAATTTAAAGATATCATATCTGCACATTGTTTGCAAGGTCCAAGTGACAGCTTACCGATGCTACCCCATCTACTCCAGGGACATAACGGGTTTTTTTGTCTGTGTTTTCATGCTTGAACAATGTGAAGAGTAAACATAATATTCGGTATGTACGATTCATGAAAACCACTCACGTCTTCGTCCGACTCATCCCTTTCGCATGAAAAACAAAAGTCTAAACTAACCTAACCTAACCCAACCTGTAGTAACAGATTCGTATATGCATAGCATAGTGTGAGTGTACACTAGCATGAAACTTTCATCATGTCACCGAAGTTACATTGGTATGACCAAGGAGAGAGCTCTAAACACTTAAATGTGTATAAACGAAGTACAAGGAAGTAATTCGGCACTAGTTTAACTGAGTTTTATAATCATTTAGCTCCAGTAATATTTCTAGAATTTTTAAAAGACATTTCTCGTGTCTATTCATGTCCTGGAAAAATGGAGATTAAACCATTTGGGGAAGATTAAAAATTACCTACATTACTTACATACAACAGATATCATAAACATACAGTATCATAGTACGTAATTAAATTATGTTCTGCATTGTCTTAAGTAAAGTAGATAATGTAATAATATCAAAGTATGTAAATAAATAATTTCCTTGTTTTATTTATAGTAATAGGACTGTTTTTCCATAAAGATCGCGAATAGAATAAAAGTGCTGCCATGACTGATACAAAACAAAAGATGTAATCAATTGATAGTAAAATGTACGAGTAAAGCATGTAATATAAACATATTAAAGTCTGTATTGTAATTAAGTAACTTTCTTGTTTTATTTGTGGTAAACCTTTTCTTTTCGGGAGCTGTCACCCCCAATATGTCCACTTTTTCATGCATCTCAAATAGAATAAAAAAGTGCAGCCATGATTTATACAAAACAACGATAGTAAAATGTACGAGTAAATGAGTGCAAGGAGGACATAAGTAACGATTACCAGGTGCCCGTAAACTACCCTTTTTTTCCTTGTAATACTAATTTATTCTTAAATTGTGGCCAAACTCTTTGCCTCCTATATATGACACTTATATTTCTGGATCACCGAAGAGCAGTGTACTTGTATTTTCAATTCTCTAGTGGGGAGCCATAAGTTGATATGTGCATATTTGCAATTTTACATGAAAAGATTTTAAAAGTTCGGCCAACTACCAAAAATCAGTTAATGCTCATAGTAATTTGAAAATTTATTTTGTGTTTGTAAAACTGTTTTTAAACAAAACACAAGTAATATTACATTATTATTATCATTAATATATTTTGTTTTGGAAAATAGTAATGTATCAAGTTTTGACTAGCATTGTATTTTGAAACATATAGTTAAACCTCCCTCGTCCATCAGGCTGAACATTGCATTGTTACTAGCTATCTTTTTCGCAATTATGTTAACTTTACCCCTTGTGAATCCAAATCTGAGCAGCTTTGTTTATTGATAGAGTTACAGTAGATGTAAGTTGTGTTACTGGTTTTGATTTACTAGCAAGAGTCTGGCATGTTTTCTTGCTTTTGTGTCTCTTTGGAGGTGTTTCATTTTCATTGCTGCTTGTTACATGTTCTGAGCTGTCTTATATTCCAGCAAGCCAGTTCATTGTTGGATAGGTATATTATGAGGAACATTCTCTCCATCTAGGAAGTTATTAAATGCCTGTTTTCCAAATTAGAAATTGACATAATTACTTACTTACTTACTGGCTTTTAAGAAACCCAGAGATTCATTGCCACCCTCACATAACCCCACCATTGGTCCCTATCCTGAGCAAGATTAATCCAGTCTCTATCATCATACCCCACCTCCCTCAAATCCATTTTAATATTATCTTCCCATCTACATCTCGGCCTCCCCAAAGGTCTTTTTCTCTCCAGCCTCCCAACTAACACTCTATATGCATTTCTGGATTCGCCCATACGTGCTACATGCCCTGCACATCTCAAACGTCTGGATTTAATGTTCCTAATCATGTTGTTGTTGTCTAGTGCCTTGCATTTGGCAATGAAGCCATTAGCATTCGTGCTTTCCAATACTTTTGAACTGTAGTTTCTTCTGATCTTAATGCTTCACAGGTCTTCAAGTGGTCTTCATTCATTTCTGCTGGATTGTTACACAGGACACATATGGGTGAAGCTGAGATACCTATTCTGTAGAGATGACTTGCTAGACATTCATGATTTGTCAGTAGTCTGAAGGCTGCAGCTGCTGTTTTCCTTGGTCTCTGGGGGGATTATATCTGGGTTGGAAAATAGTGTAATCCATTTTTTGTCTTTAGCATTTGATTCTATTTCTTATAGGTATGAATGAGAAAATTTTGTAGTGAACAAGCGTTTTATTGAGGAATATGAGAAATTAAATTTAGATTTTTGTTTTATTGTTGTGCCTTTCTTGGCAAGTGTATCTGCGGTTTCATTCCCCATAACTCCACAGTGTGCTGGAATCCATTGGAGACGGACAATCTTATTAACTTTTTGGAGTTGTGTTAACATTTTGTAGCATTCTCTTGTTTTTGTTGACTTCTTTGTGGCATTTGAACATATTCCCTGAATTGCAGATTTAGAATCTGAAAGAATTACTGTCTTGTTATATTTATTTAAGGGAAGATTTAATAATTGTCAGAGAGCAATGTGTATAGCCTCTATTTCACCATCATAATTTGTTGTGTCTCTGCCAACAGAATGATAAAAGGAAAAATGTGTACATGTAACTCCAGCTCCAGTAAGGTTTTCTGTGGTTGATCCATCAGTATATATGTGTAGCCATTCTTCTGTAGGGTATCTAGTATTGATCGTTTCCAGTGCTAGAAGTTTTTGTATTTCTTTTGGTGTGTTTGATTTACTTATTTCCTCTGTTAATTCCAAACTGAAGGTAGGTTGCAATAATTCCAGTGGATTTTCTCCTATAAGTAAATTTTCTCTTGTGTTAGGAATGCTCAATTTGGATTTAATCTGTGTTACCTTTTCTAGGAAACTACTATGAGTTTTAAGGATTGAAGAAGGGAGGTTCTTTTCTGTCCATTTAGAGTTTGGCAGTCGTAACATTTTCTCATGTTGGAGCAGTGCTTGTTCTTCTATTTTTGTTGTTATTGATGGGATCCGTGTTAAGGCAAGCATGGCATCAACAGGTGTGGATTTAACTACTCCAGTGATTAGACGAAGAGCCTGATTTTGTATTTGTTCAAGTTTATTGATGTTTAGCGTTTGCTGCTGTTATTAAAGCTTCAGAACAGTACAAGAGGTTTGGTTTAATATACATTTTGTATGTTGTATTAAGGACTCTCCTTGAGCAGCCCCATTTACCACCAGCTAACCTTTTCAGGATTTGCAGTTTCTTTTCAACCTTTTCTGAGATGTTTGTTATATGTTTTTTCCAACTAAGTTTTCTGTCGAAAGTGATGCCCAAGTATTTGGCATCGTCAACTGCTTTGAGTGGTTTATCATTATAATTTATGTTAATATTCACTGATTTATATTTTAGTGTAAATAATTCATAAGTTGTTTTTTTCTACATTAATACTCATGAGGTTTTTGGAGCTCTATTCATATACTTTGTTTAGGGCTGTTTCTATTCTGTCTTTAATTAATTTAGGTTTTTTTGGAGAGCCTGGAGTCCAAATGACTACGTCGTCAGCAAATAAAGCAATTTTGGTTTCTGAAGTTTGTATTATTGATGGAAGGTCGTTTATATAAATATTAAAGAGTGTTGTACTCAGAACAGCACCTTGTGGAAGTCCTCAGTGTGTTTGTTTATATTTGGAAATGTATGTATTATAATTTCGAGGGAAAAATTGTTCCGGAGCCGGGTATCGAACCCGGGACCTTTGGTTTAACGTACCAACGCTCTACCACTGAGCTACCCGGGAACTCTAACCGACACCGATCCAATTTTTCCCTCTATATCCACAGATCTCAAAGTGGGCTGACAACCATCAAGCAACCAACTTCGAGTGCACACTAACTCCGTGTGACTTAAATTGTGGTTTTCTGTTAACGAACAGTGACGTGTATTATGCAAATCAAGATTTCAGGTATAACTCCCTGTAAAGTTGATTTGAATAATTTCGAGGGAAAAATTGTTCCGGAGCCGGGTATCGAACCCGGGACCTTTGGTTTAACGTACCAACGCTCTACCACTGAGCTACCCGAGAACTCTAACCGACACCGATCCAATTTTTCCCTCTATATCCACAGATCTCAAAGTGGGCTGACAACCGTCAAGCAACCAACTTCGAGTGCACACCCGGAGCCGGGTTCGATACCCGGCTCCGGAACAATTTTTGTTCTGTAATTGTTCTATTGCTAGATCCAGTTCTGTGTCGTTAAAATCTTGATTGAAAATATCATTTTGTATATCTTTTGGCTTGTTAGTTTCTCTGATAGTTTTTTGGATAGTTTTATCTTCTTTCTTGTGTGCTTGGGGTATTCTTTGAGACTGAGCATAAAATTTGTTAAGGGATTCTGCTATTTCCCTATCTGTAGTTAAGCTTTTGTTATTATATTGTAATGGTTCTGTTGTATTTTTTGATAATTTTGTTTTATTAAGAAATTTGTAGATTTTCCTATAGTCCATATGTTCTACAAAATTTGTGAAACTAGTCTTCTTTGCTGTAATTAATTCTTTCTTAAAAGCGGCTGCTTTTCTTCTCCAGTTTTGTACATCTTCTGGACACTTGGTTCTTTCGGCTTTGACTCTTGCTATATTTCTTTCGTGTTTTAACTTAGATAGAGATGGAGACCAAAAGTAGCTATATTTCTTTAACTTTCCTTTGGGAATATGTTTTTTGGCTGCTGTCAATAATATTTCACAAATTTTTTTATTCATTTCATCTGTTGACTTGAACTCTGATTCTAGCAGTATATTACACCTCCCTTCTATCTCATTTTGGAAATTGAATCAATCTGCTTTTTTAAAATTCCAAGAAGTTTTTATTTTTGGTTTATTACTTTTATTTATTAGACCTGTTATGGAGTTTATGGTGATTCTGTGGCCTGAACCTGGGTCTTCTGTTATTTCTCTTTTTGTATTGTCAACTATATCAAATGACACCATCAGAAGATCAGGATTTGTACCAGAACCATTATAATGAAGGTAAGTGGGTGGATCATTTGGATTAAATATTAATTCCATTGTTTATGAGTTTATTAGATCTTCTATGATTCTTCCTGCTGAATTTATATCTCTGTAGCCCCATCTAGGGGAGTGTGCATTAAAATCACCTATTAAAATACTTTTGGGTTCTATGGGGATAGAATTTAGGTATAGTTTATTGTCTGGAGGATTGTAGATACTGTAAATTCTGTACTGGTAGTTGCTTTTCCATACTTCAATTTTAACTATTTCTGACTTATATCTTGTTCTTCCATTGTTTTTTTGATTTGGATAATAGCTTTTATATTTCTTTTAATTCCTGTAAGAATACCACTTGCTATTTGACGAGCCTTTGGAAGTATGTGTGTAGTGTACTGATCCATTTCAAAGTATATTTCCTGTTCTGATAGATTGGCTTCTTGTACTGTGAAGACATCTATATCCTGATCTTCTAATATTTTCATTAGCTCTTGCTTTTTAGACTGTGACATTCCTCCTGCATTCCACTGTAGAATTCTTAAAGTATTGGAATTGGTATGGTGAGATTTGCCTAAAGATGTCCCCACCCGGAGATCCGATTGGGGGACAGTTTTAACTCCGGAATATTTATCTTTAGGACTCATACTCATGTATGTTGTGGCTTTCATGTAACTGTTTTCTTAACGGGCACCAGTTTTTACAATGTGGCAGTTACCCGACATAAACCCCCATTATGCAAGGGGGACCGCATCTGTCATTGGTCAACGGGTCCTTCGGACCTAGCCAGGAGGACTAAATAGATGTTCTTTAGATCCACCGACCTTTCCCTCATGTGCTGCTGAGGGACGCTGTTGTGCTGTGATAGGCCAGCACATATGTAAATGGCATTTCCTCCATTTTAGTTGAAACAGTTATACCGCTGTGACTCGGTCCCCAGATCCTCATCTGTTAAAAGCAGGATGTACCACAGGCAGGTTGAGGTTGGGAATTGGGTAGGAGAGGCTATAGGAGGCACATCACTACCCCTTACACCCCTTCCTAATTATGTCAAGTGAAGAATACAATGCGTGCAGTTCTGTGTTGTGTAACTTTCTCCATTCTCATGTAACTTCATCCCTCTTAGCCCCAAATATTTTCCTAAGCACTTTATTCTCAAACACCCTTAATCTATGTTCCTCTCTCAAAGTGAGAATCCAAGTTTTACAACCATAAAGAACATTCGGTAATATAACTCATCATCATCACCATACAAGGATTAAGCCATAGGCTCGTTCCGGTTTCATGAAAGCTAGAATTGTTAAAATTGTTCAGACCATCTTCTGTGTGGGCGTCCAATATTTCTCTTTCCATAAGGTCTATAATTTAACAACAGTTTTGGAAATCTTTCTTCTGGCATTCTATCAATATGTTGTTTCCAGGTATTCCTATAATTAACTATTCAATCAGTGAGTTTGAAAATATTTAATTCTTTTCTTATATATATATATATATATATATATATTTACTTACAAATGGCTTTTAAGGAACCCGAAGGTTCATTGCCGCCCTCACATAAGCCCGCCAGCGGTCCCTATCCTGTGCAAGATTAATCCAGTCTCTATCATCATACCCCACCTCCCTCAAATCCATTTTAATATTATCCTCCCATCTACGTTTCGGCCTCCCTAAAGGTCTTTTTCCCTCCAGTCTCCCAACTAACACTATATGCATTTCTGGATTCGACCATACGTACTACATGCCCTGCCCATCTCAAACGTCTGGATTTAATGTTCCTAATTATGTCAGGTGAAGAATACAATGCGTGCAGTTCTGTGTTGTGTAACTTTCTCCATTCTCCTGCAACTTCATCCCGCTTAGCCCCAAATATTATATATATATTTATTAGGGTGGCCCTTATTTTTCAACTTTCTAAAAGTTTAGCTCCCACCCCTCTATCTTGTTCCAATCAACAAAAAAACGATCTGTGCAAATTTTCAGCTCAATTGGACAACTCCAAGGTAACCCTCATCGACTATGAAGTTTTGAAATTATTTTAGCCCAGAAAATATTTTCTTCTAATATTATTAGATCTGGAAACCATTACTGCATCATTAGTAAGTGAAGTAGAACAAATGTCAAAGGAAGATGTCATAGTGATCTGGGGTGGAACTAATGACATTAGCAAGAACAGTATTGATTATGGACAAAGACACCTACAAGCCTTTGTAGAAAATAACAAACAAACCAATATCATCATAATGTCTGCCCCCCACAGGTATGATCTCAACGAAGCTTCATGTGTAAATAACGAAGTGACAAATTTCAACAGGAAACTTAAAAAGAGGATGAAAATGTATGGTCATGTTAACATTATACAGCCGGATTTAATTAGAGATCATTTTACAAGACATGGTTTACATATGAACAACAATGGGAAAGAAGCTGCAGCAAAGGAAATAGCAATGGTCATTAAGGAGAAACTGAGTCAACGAAGAAATTGCATCACACTCCCTTGGAAATGCAGTGAATCTCCACAAGAAAAGGACCATAAGCAGAGACAACCAAGTGATGCGTCATCAGAGAGAACTTCACGAGTGATTAAGGCACCAAGTCATCTCCAAGATTTTTTATGCATCAGCGACACCTGGAGAAGAAAGCACAGGAACCTATCAGGGTAAGTAACTCTAGAACAACTACATCCAATATGCATAGGATCCATAGTAAAGCAAATAAAGTTAATTCACTGTCAATAATGCATCAGAATTTTCAATGTCTTAGAAATAAAATTTTTAAACTAGGAATATTACTTGTTGAATTGCTGGAATTGGACATTTTGGCCTGCACAGAACATTGGTTAAGTCAAGAAGAAATAAATTCCCATCATATCCAAAATTTTAATCTTTCAGCTCATTTCTGTCGCACAAACTATAAAAACGGAGGTACAGCAATATTTGTAAAGAATCACTTACTACATGAAGAAAAAACTCAGACATACTATCTCAACCAAGAAAAACATTTCGAACATGTTGTATCTGTAATAAAAGGTAAAAATTTTAGCTTTGCAGTAGTTTGTATAGTAGATGGTTGCCTGAAAACATTCTTTGAAAACCTTGAAATTCTTCTAAACACCTTGAAAAATAAAAAGAAACCAATAATTGTGTGCAGTGATTTCAATGTAAACTTTTTAGCTAATGACAAAACAGTATCTGAATTTAAATCACTAATAAACTCGTATGATTTAATTGAGACTATAGATACACCAACTCGCATAACTCCTACATCCAAAACTTGTCTGGATCAAATAATTATTAACAGAGACCGCTTTCCATACACAGCAGAGAACTTAAACATAGGGATCTCAGACCACAATGCTGTTTTACTTCATATGCAAGTAGACGTAAATCCGGAATTTAAAAGTAATAAAACGGTAAGCTATAAAAGGACATTTAATGAGGAGAATATAGAATATTTTAAACAAATGCTCGAGAAGGAAAACTGGTTTGATGTAATCAATAAATCGCATATTGACATGAAATCTGTAGAATTCATATCCACCATAACACATTATTTCAACATAGCATTTCCAGTCAAAAAAATTTCCACTGTATACAATAAACCCAAACAATGGATAACAAAAGGAATCATTACATCTTGCAAAAGGAAAAGGGAACTGTATAGACTTTGTCAAACTTCAAGCAATGATAACATAAAGCAATACTACAAATCATACACCAATATACTAAAGAAAGTTATCTATGAAGCAAAGTTAAAATTCAATAGGGACTCTATTGCAAATGCCCAAAACAAAGGTAAAGCTATATGGGAAGTGGTAAAAAGAGAGACAGGAAGAAACTTAGACAACAAAAACAATCAAATTACATTACTACACAATGATCAGACAATTAAAAATCCCTACAATGTTGCTGAATTATTCAACACATATTTTGCGAACTTAGCAAAAACAGAAACATCACAAAGACATAGTCACAATCGACAATCACCACCAAACAATTTAAGAAACAATGATACTATCTTTCTAACTCCAGTATCTCAGGAAGAAATACTCAAAATAATGAAGAGTCTGAAAAATAGTCTGGCTTGTGGAATTGATGAATTACCAGATGTTATAAAAAGTTGTGCCTCTCTCTTGATAACTCCATTGGTTGATATATGTAACTCATCATTGACATCAGGTAAATTCCCTGAAAATTTTGAAGTAGCGAAAGTCTGCCCAGTCTTCAAAAAGGGTAAAAAAAACAATCCATTGAAAACTACAGACCTATTGCTCTGTTATCGGTGTTTTCCAAAATCCTTGAAAAAGTGATGTACAACAGACTAGTACTCTTTCTGGAACGTAGTAACTTATTTTGTTCCTCACAATTTGGCTTCCGCAAAGGTAAAGGAATTAATAATGCCATTCAGAACTTTACAGAATCCATTCTGAATGCTAGAGACAACAAAGAGCAAGTAGTAGGGCTTTTCTTGGATCTTAGTAAAGTGTTTGATATAGTTAATCATAAAATACTAATTAGGAAACTACGGAATTTTGGTGTAAGAGGATTGGCAGGGGAATGGTTTACATCATACCTAAATAACAAGAAGCAAATTGTAGAAATCGAATCAGTCAAATCAGGCATTACTTCAGTAGAACATGGTGTACCTCAAGGATCTATTCTTGGTCCAGTATTATTTCTTCTGTACATAAACGACCTTCCATTAACCATACACCCAGCCAAAACAGTATTATTTGCAGATGACACAAACATTGTACTACATGACTACAGGAATACTGACTTGCAACAAAAAATTAACGAAACTTCCAAAACACTTGAGCAATGGTTAACAGATAATAAGCTCAAATTAAATGCAAATAAAACAGTATTTATGAATTTCAATCAACAATGGTTGCAAGACCCTGTACAGATTACACTTAATGGCACCAAAATTAAGGAAGTTAAAAACACAACATTTCTAGGTATCTGGGTTGATACAGACCTGACATGGGAAAGCCACATTCAGTTCTTAACAGAAAAAACATCTCGACTATGCTATGTATTCCGAGTCCTTTCAAAAATATCACCCATTGAGCTACTATTGTCAGTTTATTTTGGCTATGTACATTCAGTCATATCATATGGTATCATATTCTGGGGATCATCATCAAAATCTTCTCTTATACTTAAACTACAAAAACGAATAGTTAAAATTATGAAGCAAGTATCCATCCGCACAGAAAGTAAAGGACTTTTCAAGGAACTTAAAATTTTACCGGTACCCTGTGTTTATATCCTAGAAACGGTATGCTTTATTCATAAAAATTTAAATTCTTTTAAAACAAATTCAGAATACCACGAGCACAATACTAGGACATTTGAATTATCAGAGACTTGCCAAAACTCTCAATACCCCTACACATACTGGCAGTAATTTATATAATAAACTTCCCCCACATGTCAAGGCACATAACAATAGTATGTTTAAGAAATCTGTTAAAAATATATTACTGACACACATGCCAATGTGCACAAAGGAATATTTAAATATAAAGTTTTAAATCTTAACCATTTATTCTTGTGAGTACTGCCCTTCTGTTTTCTCTTGTTTCATGTGCCTGGAGACCCTACTGGAAGAGAGGCAGCATCAAGACTCAGAAGAAAGAAAATCTAGTGAGCTAGTGTGTGATTACAAAATAATTAATTATGTATCTCTTAAAATAAATTCAACATCTTATTTACAAGTAACTATTCTAGTGTGTTATGCATTACTGACTGAATTAGTAGTATTAGTAGTACGTTATTTGCTTAGTAATTAAATACATTATATTCTAAGTAACTAGTATTCTATTAAATAAGCACGTGACATGTTACCATAGATTAAGATGACTGTAATATTTATTGTATCAATGTTAGATTAATGTACATTGACAATGCCATGAATAATTGTATTCCAACGGTTAATAAAATATCTATCTATCTATCTATCTATCTATCTATCTATCTATCTATCTATCTATCTATCTATCTATCTATCTATCTATCTATCTATCTACCTACCTACCTATCTACCTACCTACCTACCTACCTACCTAATCTGTCTGTCTGTCAGTCATTATTGTGTTGTTGTTGTTGTTTGCTTTATTCACTTATTTTGTAACCAAACATGATCTTGTCTTTAATGAATAATTTTTCACTTACTGATTCAGAACTGTCTGTGCTGACCTGCTGACTGCTCGTGTAAAGTGACTTTCAAGACTTTTTTTTTCCTAGAGTTGTAAAATGGCATCAACCTCTTCAGGTAGTTCGTCACACAAGTTAAGACAATACTTTCATGTCTCTCGTGTTGGCTATATCTTCAATCAAATCACTGGAGCCAAACTACCTTGAAACCGGCAAGTTTTAAGCATTTTCTTCTACAATGTACAAGTTGTAAATCTTACAACAAAGGAAATTGTAGCATTGGTGATTCAAGAAGTTTTCATTTTTTGGCAGAAAGCACGAATCCCTAATAGAAGAAGTGACCACTGTGTTCATAAGTTATTCAAACTCTATGATAAATTAAAGGGTTCATAGAAATATTTGAGTAGAACTGCAGGCAAGGAAAAAAAAAAAAGAGATATTTTTGTGGAAATTATGAACGATCTCTCTGACATAGCTCATTCGGATGCTTTGGTACAGATGAAAAATGAAGAGGATACGAATTTTTAACGATTATTTTTCTTGGCAGCATTCCAAAGAACGGGATATCGTTTCATATACTAAGAGCTGGAAGTCATGCTAGGTGAATGACAAAAGCAATTTTTGCATTCAATATATACTTGTTTCAAGATCAATTTCAGTTACCTCATAAGGAGAAGAACTCTTTAAGAAGAATATGTATTTTTCTTGCGAGTGTAGGCTATGTCAAATAAGTCAAAGGGCTGCCTGAGATTAGAGAATAAGTCAATCCATATTTCACTTTAATAATAAACTTCCTTCACGAAGAAACCATGCTTGCTTCTAATGTCGGTAACAAATAAGATTAAAACAACATGAAGAGTATATCGGATATAGTAGTTAAAAAAAAACAAACAAACAAAACAAAAAAAAAAAACAGAAGCAATGCAGGTAGACTTTTTCAGAGTTCTATTAGTGGCATATTCTATTTTGTAATCACAAGTGACAATTTTAAGGTTATTGTTTTGTAATAATTTTTTCGCTCTCAGGCTATAACATCACTTAGTTATTATGATTACATTTATAAGAGTCACATTTGTAATATTTATTTTATATAGGAGTTTCATTTTAAAAGACGGGAAGCAAATCATACACTTAGTAATAAAGAGGGAGATTACTTGAAGGAAAAACTGAATGAGGTAGAAACAAATAGTAAAAATAAAAACATTAGAGATTTATATAAGGGCATAAAGGAATTCAAGAATGGATATCAGGCAAAGGTAAACGTGATCAAGGATGAGAATGGTGACTTGCTTGCAGACGCTCATTCAATCCTGAACAGATGAAAAAACTATTTTGGACAACTACTAAATATACATAGGCCAAATAGAAATGTGACACTGTTGACTAAACAACAGCATTAAGTGAAAATTCTTGGTGTCTTTTCCTGCCATGTATTTATGTGAGAAAGAATTTAGCTGTTTCGACAACCAAAACAAATTATTACAGGAGTGAGTTACAAGTTTATTCTGCAATAAGCCTGGAAAAAAATATTGCATCCACAAATTGAGAAGATCACTGTGAAGGAGCAACAGCTGACTTGATGTTGATCTATCAGTCATCATAAAATGTGTGTGTGTACACGCGTGTGATTTAACAATGAAGTTATCTTCCTTCTTGCTTCCCAATATTTCGATGTGAAGTTTACAAGTCTCAAGAGATTCGCAATTTACCAGGCTCCATATCCTCTTCCTTCATGCATAATAAGCAATAATGAGAAGTCAATAAGCTGATTAAATGAAGATGTTTACTGAGGCAATTGTGACCAGTAACAGTCTGTACATAGCTACAATGGATTTTTAAGTAGATGAGGAATTAAGTTTAAATCTTTTACTGAATTTTTCCATCTTGAATTTTGGTGTTTCACTACTGAATTGTTCTGATTGTGAGAATTAACTCATCTTTTATAATCCTTTTAACAGATTCAGATTAAAACAACTGTTGTTCCATTTTCACTAAGGTCCAGTGGTCTTCAATCTCCTCAATCTTCCTTTAGGCTCAAAATTCATCATTCAGATTGTTCTTCTCAAAATTGTGAATGTCCCATATTAACCTAATCCTCAGAAGTTAAGGCATTACAATCGACCAACACTTATGATGGAACAAACATATTACATATTTATGCAATAAATTACGTAAAACAATTTATATCTTTGTTATACTTCGGTCATATTTACCAATTAATATTTTACGTCTCATTTATTTAGCTTTATTTCAATCCATTCTCCAGTATGGAATTTTAGGGTGGGGAAATGCTTGTAATTCTAACCTCACTCCACTAATACTTATTCGGAAAAGAATTATTAAAATATGCCTTAATAAACCAATTGATTACTCATCTGAGCTTTTGTTTACTGATTTTAATGTTTTGAAAATTAAACAGATTTATTATATTGCCTTATTAATCTTCTTACATAAAAACCGTAATAAATTCAAATTGTATCATCATAAATATGGAACTAAAAGATCCGATTTTATACGACTAGAGGAACTAAAGTGTTTCACAAGCACAGCTCTGAGCCATGATACCTACTTTGGTCCAAGGTTATACAATAAAATAATTGATAAATACCCAAATTTAGAAAATTTTAGTATCAGGAATTTCAAAAATAGCGTTAGGAATTTAATTTTTAAAGAATATATATTGATTTAATATGTATATGTATTTGTATGACTTAAATTGTTAAAATTGAAATTGTATTTTTAAATTTAATTTATTCCTGTAATTTTTTTTTTCTTGGCCCAGTTTGTGTCAAAAAATTATCTTTGTGTTTAGATATCTCCCTGAGCACGAGTTTTTTCAGGGAAGAACTAAGATTGTATTTTTGTCAATGTTATTTTATTAACAATAAACAACAATATGGAAATTTGTAGCTTGTTTTTCTGTTGATTTTAGTTACTTTCTTGGCTAACATATCAGCTTTCTCATTACCGTATAGCTCACAGTGGGCAGGAATCCATTGGAAAACCACATTGTTATTTAAATTTTGAATTTGTTTTACCATGCAATGGATTTCTTTAATTTTTTCGCTTTTAGGGGATGTAGTTGAACTGAAGGCCTAGATTACAGCTTTAGGATTGGATAGGAAAGTTATGTTTTTTTGCATTTGTGTAACCAAAAAAATATATTTTGGAGTGATGTGTAAATGGCTATAACTTCGCCATCAAAATTTGTTGTATATCTGCCAACATTATACAGGCAAGTAGCTCCTGCCCCAGCTCCATCTTGATCCATGAGAGAGCCATCTGTATAAATGTGCAGCCGATCTTTATGTGTATAATTTCTGTTAATTGTTTCTAGAGCAATAGCTTTTGCTTCTTCAGGATTTTTATCTTTTTTGTTCAAGATTTCATGAAGATCAAGGCAACAGTTCACTTTGAAATTAATAATCGGATTATATAGAGGAATCAAGTTTTCTGTTTCAATTGGTATTTTTTATATTTTTTCTAAGCTTTACTACCACTTGTATGAATCCTTTGTGTGTCTTTAGTGTAACTGTAGTGTCTTCGAGTCTACACCGTTTATCGGAATTTGAAAACAGTTTTCCGTAAGTCAGAAGGGCTTGTGTTTCAAGATTATCATAATTGGCCTATTGGAAGTGATTAC
The DNA here is from genome assembly GCF_040183065.1 of Periplaneta americana. Classification (NCBI taxonomy): domain Eukaryota; kingdom Metazoa; phylum Arthropoda; class Insecta; order Blattodea; family Blattidae; genus Periplaneta; species Periplaneta americana. The sequence continues at coordinate 149,560,155 of NC_091132.1, read as the reverse complement.
TTGCATGGCTTCAATCAGAGTAGTTTTGATTGCACCAGTGATGAGATGTAAAGCTTGGTTTTGTGTACGTTCCAGTATCTGCTTGTTAGTAGTTGATGAAGTTATTAGTATTTGATCACAATATTTTAAAATAGGCTTTATGTACTTATTGTAGGTTATGTTTAGTGTACTCTTTGATCTGCCCCATTTTGTTTCTACAAGTCTTTTTAATAGTTTAAATCTATTGGTTGCTTTTACACTAACATGTTCAGTGTGTTTTCTCCTTGTAAGCTTAGTATTAAAATGTACAGCCAGATATCGTGCATTCTTCGTTCTTTGTATCTTAGCATCTTCATAGTTTAGCTTTTACGATTTCTTTCGTAATGAGAAAAATTGGAAATAAGTCTTCTGTGTATTTACTAACATATTATTTGAACACCAAGTTTTAAGTGCTGTTATTGATGACTGGATAATAGCTTGCATTTTTGCAGCTGTGGTTGATTTTTGTGAAGTTCAAGTAACCAAGTCATCAGCAAAAAGTGCTTTTAGCGTCAAATTATTCCAGCTGCTGTAGTAAATCATTGATATATATGAAATAATGTCGTGTTTAATATGGCACCTTAAGGTAAACCTAAATGGGTTTGTTTATATTTAGAGAATGCTCTGAATGAACTCAGATATCCATCTTAACATACTGACTTTAATGTATAATTGCTGTAGTGTCTTGATGAGATTACACCTCCAAACATTATCATATGCTGATTTAAGATCAATAAACACAGCCAATCTGTCTCCCTTTTTATTAAATGCATCCTTAATGCCTTGATTTAATAAGATCACCTGTTCATTTGTTAAATGGTCTGTCCTAAATTCAGCTTGCCATGGTAATAGAACCTGTTTAGCTTGTCTATACCATTCTTTTCATAATTTTTGCCAAATACCTGGTTAATGGTGTAAAATGCTAACCAATTAAATACAGAAAAAAATCGTGGCATTTTTTATCCATGCTTTCTGGTCTGCAGAATATTTTCATAACTTTTGCTAGTACTGACAGCATAAGAAAGTTGAGAATCAGACAGAACTATATCTTTTCCTTTGTCATTAATCGTAAGTCAAGAACAAAATCACCTGAATTGATTTGAAATACCATATCATTTGTGTGGACTTAGTCGTATATGGAATATAAATAAAATGCGAAGATAGTTTATGAGAAGTCACACTACACCAAGGGACAAATAGTCATCATATCAGAAACCACTTTTTATTTATCAGAAATTCTAAGTCTGGAAATCAATTTGTGGTAGCATTACATTTTCTCCTTACAGATCATGTAATGGTAGAGAAACTAAAAAGCTTTACTCATTTTATGGAGTAATAGCAAACTTAGAAACAAAAATTGATGATATGTTTATTGTACTGTATATTTCACAACATAATCTCCTCCACTTTAGCCATTTACATGGCTGATGTACAGTTTCCCTGGAAAAGGATGAGACGATTGAATATTCCTAAGTCTCAGATGTAAGACACTGCGCATGATCGGAGACCAGAGCACTGATACACAAGATAACGAATATTGAGTTACTTAAATGCAGGCTATTTGGTTTGTTACTACCATCGTTCCGAAATTCACTTCAAATACTGCAAAAAATATGATAATCAGGGAACGGATTTATATGGACTAAAAATATATGAAATATGTAAATATATATGTAGTTATTTTTACCAAAATATGGAATTAAATATGGATTTTTACCAAAATATGGAATTAAATATGGACTTAAAATTATAAAAAAATGACTATGTACGTTAAATATTGGTACATTTTAATCAAACTAAACAAAAAATATAATGGACGTACCTTATCTTCCAATGTAGTTTCAACAAAACACAATTTTTATTGTCTGTTACCATAACAATAGGTTACAAACATTTCTTTCAAGTGCTGAAAAGTGAATCTTCTTCTATTGTCTCTGAGGATAGATTTATACTGACTAAAAGAGCGTTCGACGTCACAAGAAGTAACTGGTACATAATTCAATTTCACAATGTCTGCTGGGGATAAGTCCAAGTTAATCTTCACTGTTGATTCACCACTCATCACAGCAACAACCTTTTGTAGTTCTTCATATCCAGGGTTTTTTGAAAGTACAGTGTCCACCTTAGCTCTTACTGCATCTGCAACTTTACCTCTACCACGATTCAGTTGTTCCACAGTACTATTTATAATTTCAAAACTTTCAGATAGTGAAAGGTGCCTATTTTGGAGACTTTTGAGCGTTTTTATGATGCATGAAAATGTATGCTGAATGTGAGCTAAGTCATTCTTCACACTTATGTCACAGGTAACTGTTTTCGCAGTATCAATTGAGACTGCATCTTCAGAGTCCAATGCAAGGAGAACATTGTTAATAGAGTCTATATGTTCGGCATAATATTCAACTGCTTCTAGCCATGTACCCCATCTAGTTAAAATTGGCTTTGGTGGCAATGGAATTTCAGGGTACATTTCTTTCAACACGTTAACTCTACTGGGAGCTTTGAGAAATACTTTTTTCACTGATGAAATCAACAAATCTACTTTAGGGAAATTGTCTCTGACCACTTCTGCCACACGATGAAATGCATGCGCCACACAAGTAAAATGAGTCAATTTAGGATATACAACAGATAATGCTTGTCCAGCTTTGACCATATAAGGGGCAGCATCGCTAATAAAGAATAACACATTATCGTACATAATACCCTTTGGCCACAGGATACCCATAGCTTCGTTGAACAGTTTAACTATAGTTTTGTTATTGCACTTTTCTAGAACATCACAATGTAAAAGAATTCGTTCAGAATATTGTTCACTTAACAAACCGATAACTACATTACCAACAAGTCTACCTTCTTTGTCGGGAGTCTCATCAATGGAAACCCAAATTGAACTATCTTTAATTTCATCTCTTATCTTCTGTATTGTCTCATCGTAGATGGATGGAGCATACGTCTTCCTAAGTGTTGACTCATCCGGGATTGTATGTTGAGTATATTTTTCAAGGAATTCCCTGAAGACCTTATTCTTTAGTTTGTAGAGAGGAATATCAGCAGAGATGAGAGAATGGCACAGGTCGATGTTAAACTCAGATCTTACATTCGATGTTGTTGGTTGTGTTAAAAACAATTGTCTCTGCTTGGAATTTAGTTGTTTGTTGGCCTGATGTTTACTAGTTGTAATGTGTTGTTGCACCAGGAACTTTTGTGTAGATGATACTGCACACTGACACAAATTACAAAATAATATTTTATTGTCAGTTGATAAACCATCTTCTTTAAATTCTGAAATGTAACTTGTTAGTTTTGATTTTAAATTGACTGAATGACGTACTTTTGGCATATTTACCGTCTTTATAGTATGATTTACAAAACTGAACCTATGTGTACTCTGACTGGCATTTAACTGTTGAGCTGCACAACTGAAGTCTGTTAAAAATTTTAAATTAAATTAATACAGTTTTGTAACTTACTTTCCCATTGTTGATAGGACTGCTAATTTTCAAATAACTCTGATGTTAAAGGGATTACTGAACATGTGTTTAAATCTCTATTGTTGAAATGTATTTTTAAAAGTTAATGGAATTTTGTTTTGTTTTATTGTTAAACCTAATATAATATGGACTGTTTTATATGAAATATGGAAAATATATGGAAATTAACGAAAATATGTACTAAACTCTAAAATATGGAAAAATATGGAAAATAAAAGTAGGATTTTTCAACCCTACACATTGTGAAACATAAAGATAATGCAAAATATAAATTATATTAGCTTTATAAGTAAATATGTATTTACATATAAATCCTTTCCCTGATGATAATATTACTTAAATAAAATATAAATATATACGTAAATCGTGTAGTTAACTCGACAATGGACCTTCATGACTAGATTGACACTCTGCACAGAAAGGAAAGCTTTCGTGTCGTTTCAATAGCTCAGACGCTAAGACTTCTGCCTGTTGTGTAGAAGAGAGCGAGTTCGATTCTTAGTCTATATCAACGATTTTTTTTGTCTAAATGTTGAAATAGGTAAGTAACGTTGAAATAAAGTTTTACAAAGTCCTGAGATTAAGACGTGTTAATGATCACAGACAACACAAAATTACAAGTTATAATATTATAAATGTTAATCTAGTGAATGCATTTATACACACACACACACACACACACACACACACATATATACAATGTAAATGCATATATATTAAAAACTAACAATTAAAATGAAATTAAAAAATATTCCTAAGCCACACAGACAATCTTTTACAAAGGTTTGGAGTCCTTAGGCTATGTCATTTGCTAACTAATTATTACAATATTTTATTAGTAGCTTTCCCATATGTGTAAGAAATGCACTCGCACAAAACAATTTTTGTTAAAAGTGCGGCTTTGGATTATTTCATTCTCAACCCTTCAGCTGATTTTAACTATTTTATCTACGTGTTTCCAATAGTGTTTAATTTAATGTGCATTCAATTTTATTCATGTTATGATTGAATGAAAAAGCAATGTTGCAGTTATTGATTAATTACATATATTAATACTAATTATTAAATGCAACTGTTAAGTAACCAATTGCAGTATCTTTTGCAAAATCTTTAATGTTTAAGTTGTCAATAATATTTCTGTACCATATACTATAAGACGTTAAAAGAATTTGCAAGAGATTTGGGATCCTCTACTTTATAATCACTTGTTTTAGTGGAAAAATATTTTCTTTCTTAGAATATCTACAAGTTTAACTTTAATAATATTCCGAATAGCTTTAATTGCATTATCTTAATTTTGTACTTTTCTATTCAAATGTATTCTATTTCCCTCTTTCGTAATTTTTTATAAATTACACTGTACTTCTTGTAGTATTTAAGAGCATGAGGATCATTACATTGCAGCTCATTACATAGAGATTCTTCATTTTAATACATGAGGTTTTTAGGTCCCTGCGTTATCTACATTTTTTTACTTTTGAATTTTTTCACAAAATTGAATGGAGAACATCCACTGAAGTGATTCTGAAATTAAGTGAAGATACAATACATTTACTCTTAATATCTTTCATTTTTTTCAGTAGTTTATTTTACGATGCTTTATCAACAGCTTAGGTTATTTAGCATCTGAATGAGATGAAGGTGATAATGCCAGTGAAATGAGTCCGGGGTCCAGCACCGAAAGTTACCCAGCATTTGCTCATATTGGGTTGAGGGAAAACCCCGGAAAAAACCTCAACCAGGTGACTTGCCCCGACCAGGAATCGAACCTGGGCCACCTGGTTTCGCGGCCAGAAGTGCTAACCGTTACTCCACAGGTGTGGACCTCTTAATATCAGTAGTACCAGTATCATATACGTTTTTCCAAGATTCATTTTGTAGACATAAATGTAAATAATCACTAGATACAGCATTTACGACCCTTTTTTAGTTTTTAAATTAATATTTTGAAATTGTTCAGTGACATTGGAAACACTTAGGATATGTTTATCATGTTCAGACAAGCCATTGATTATAGATTCTGTCGAATAGAAATTCAGTCTAATTCTGTGTACAAAACTTTTATCAATGGACGTGCTACTTCAGCTTGTATGTTGGTGGGAAAATTACGCTACGACTAAGGTTGTCAGTTTCAAGGAGTGAATTTAATTTACTTTTACGGAAAAGTTCCGAGAGATAATCTATGTTTATGTCACTACAGAATAGCCACCTATGCCCACCGACGCCCTCAAAATCGAGACGAATTGTGGAATCAAGTTGTTGACACCTGGGAAGATCTCGCTGGGGATCAGAACCTATTCCACAATCTCGTGACATCCATGCCGGATTGACTTAGAGCTGTAATAGAAGCTGATGGCATGTGGACAAGATTATAATTTAACAGGTCTCTTTTTGTTTCTTATGATTATTGTTTGATGAAGAATACTTTTAACTTCCAAGTAAGATTTTTTTGACGAGGTTCAGCCCACTTGTTAGACCCAGAAATTGGGCATAAATTATTCCATATTTTTCGAAAAATTAGACAGTCGAGGAACTCTGAAAAAATTAATTACACCTCGATAAAAAAAGTTTTACCTGGGATCGAACACAAGACGTTTCGGTTATAGAGTGGAACCGACACGCTACTATATGAGCTACCGAGACAAGACAGTGACAGCAGCAGTCCAGAATGTAGATCCCATAGCAGGCATTTGCCATTCGGTACAGAGAAGCAATGATATTTTGTGACTCGAGCTATGTTGTGAAATCGTGGTCTTAAATGTCTATCTTCTTCGTGATTCTTATTCTGGTCCTTGTAACAATTCTTGTTGTATATGTCATGCTAATTGTTGTTACGTCGATATCGAGTGAACCGAGCTGTAGAACTTTAACTTCCGACGACCAAGAGTCGTCTCATTCCTTAAGGGTAACTGTACATGATCAGACACATCTTGCATTTGAAGGAAAACACTGTAGAAGTGGATAGAAAGGTTAGTGGGAATTAAAAAAAAAAACACTGTTAATTTATTTTTGTATTAACCTCGATGAATAACTATTACAAATTTCTGTTCATGAAACCAACCCATTGAGAATAGGTAAGCTTTTCTAATGAACTCTGCATTATTACTGTCCTTTTGATTTTGGGATACCTGAATGAAATTTGGTGGAAATGAAGGACACTTTAATTTATTGTTAATAAATAAACATCATTAATAAAATTTGTTACTGGTACCAGTACCTATTTAAGTTTCTCTTGTTAATATTCAGCAAATGCAGGTGGTAATACTAGAAATAACTGAAATGCTCATGAAATTATCAAGAGCATCCATATCAATATGCTTAAGAACAGGCATTATCTAGTCCTAAATAGTTGATGATGATGATGATGATGATGATGATGATTATGATTTTTATGATGGTGGTGGTGGTGGTGGTGGTGATGGTGATGGTGATGGTGGTGGTGGTGGTGGTGGTGATGGTGATGGCGATGGCGATGACGATGACGATGACGATGATGATGATGATGATGATGGGGAAAACTTTCTTCGTATTTCCATGTATATTATAAATAATCAAGTTAATTATTTACAGTATGTAAAACTGAATGATATATGCTTCTATATACTAATGTATTTATTTATTTATATATTTATTTATTTATTTATTTGTTTACGTGTTTAGTTATTTACTTATTACCCATCCAAGGCAAGTGAGGGCCTGGAAGATGAGCACACCACTTGTTCTGTTTACGAACGATGCTGTCCTGCAGGCAATACAGTCAGACTACAGAGCAGTGGTACTCACTATGTGGCGTGGGCCGCATGCGACTGTCAAAGACATTTATTGTGACTCTTGAACTAATATTATTACTGTTACTATCTTTTTTTGAAAATTATGTTTAATTTCTGTAATAATGTGTAACTGGATAAAATTTTGGTTACTCTGCATCATTACTGTCAGCGAAGGAGTTCAACAATGGCACTTATTTGTTATCTTTAAAAAAGGTAGTGTCATGTCTCATATGTTTATTATTTTTTGATGTAATAATGGGTTATATACGTTCTTATCTTAATAGACATTACGGTATTGTGCAATTAAGTTTTGTTGATAAGTAGCCTATCCAAAATATTCTCAGTCAAGGATAGAAAAACTGAAAATGTTCTATTACACCTGAACAGAAAGTAATAATGCATTCCACTGTACATGAAAATGAGTCGACAACAAAAACATCGTACCACATAGAAAAAATTAGGCTGTTTACAGATGCTGAGTTTAAGGAGTGCCTTCTAACTGTATGTAATACTTTATTTTCTAAATTTCCAAATTCGAAACGAATTACAGGTCACATAAAACAACAAATCTACCTGCTCCTATTGGCATGATTTTGCAGAAGATAAGCAGACTTCGCCCTTCAACTTCAGTCGAGACTATAAAAACTAAAAATGTTCAAAATGTCCGTAATATCTGAACAGAAAGTAATGTATTCCACTGTAATACGTGAAAACGAATTGACAACAAAAGCATCATACCACGTAGCAAAAATTAGGTCGTTTACAGATGCTGGTTTGTTAAGAAGTACCTTTTAGCTGGTTGTAACACTTCACTTTCTAAATTTCCAAATTCGAAACAGATTACAGGTCAACTAAAACAAAAAATCTGCCTGCTCGTATTGATATAATTTTGCAGAAGAGTAACAGAATCCGCTCTTCAACTTCAGTCAAGGATAGAAAAACTAAAAATATTCAAAATGTCCATAATATCTGAACAGAAAGTAATGTATTGCATTGTAATACATGAAAACGAATTGTCAACCTACAAAACTTATAAAGTCTCCCCAACATATCTAGTCACCCCGTTTTATATGCTGGGAGACTTGATACGTTTTACAGTACCAGTAATATGTGTTAGTTTGTTACTTTATTTTAAAATAATAATGATAATGATAATACTAATAGGCCACATAATTTAATAATTAAGAATCGTTAAGCATTGTGGCTCTCAGCAAGTTACTATTTCTCATGTTTGACTCTCCTCTAAATTCTAGTACCACTGCTATAGAGGCAACTGAAGCACCAGATACTAACACAGTGTCATATGATGCAACCACGCAGCGTATTTGGATTCCATGGCATCAGTTTTGCTTGAACATAAGAAAAATCTTATATCATTACTTACTTACTTACAAATGGCTTTTAAGGAACCCGAAGGTTCATTGCCGCCCTCACATAAGCCCGCCATCGGTCCCTATCCTGTGCAAGATTAATCCAGTCTCTATCATCATATCCCACCTTCCTCAAATCCATTTTAATATTATCCTCCCATCTACGTCTCGGCCTCCCTAAAGGTCTTTTTCCCTCCGGTCTCCCAACTAACACTCTATATGCATTTCTGGATTCGCCCATACGTGCTACATGCCCTGCCCATCTCAAACGTCTGGATTTAATGTTCCTAATTATGTCAGGTGAACAATACAATGCATGCAGTTCTGCGTTGTGTAACTTTCTCCATTCTCCTGTAACTTCATCCCGCTTAGCCCCAAATATTTTCCTAAGCACCTTATTCTCAAACACCCTTAACCTATGTTCCTCTCTCAGAGTGAGAGTCCAAGTTTCACAACCATACAGAAGAACCGGTAATATAACTGTTTTATAAATTGTAACTTTCAGATTTTTGGACAGCAGACTGGATGATAAGAGCTTCTCAACCGAATAATAACACGCATTTCCCGTATTTATTCTGCGTTTAATTTCCTCCTGAGTGTCATTTATATTCGTTACTGTTGCTCCAAGATATTTGAATTTTTTCACCTCTTCGAAGGATAAATCTCCAATTTTTATATTTCCATTTCGTACAATATTCTGGTCACGAGACATAATTATATACTTTGTCTTTTTGGAATTTACTTCCAAACCGATTGCTTTACTTGCTTCAAGTAAAATTTCCGTGTTTTCCCTAATCGTTTGTGTATTTTCTCCTATCATTACATAAATAAATTAAATTTAAAAAGTTAATAATTATTAGTGATATACTTAGTTACACATAATTTTAATTGTTATAAATAATATGTTTCACTAAACAAAATATAGTGTTCCACCAATGCATTTATAATCATAAAACAAAAAGAGTATAACTGTCATTATCAGTATTATACAGTAATTATACTTTGAACATAATTCACTGCAGTAATGTTTAATGTTTTTATATAGGCACAATAGTTTCTGTTTGAAGAAAATTTTATTGCAGTAGACAAAAAATAATCCATACAGAACCAGTTGTATGTAGTAAATAATAATATCAGTCACTAAAATCATGATTTTAATTTGATTCTGATCTATAGAGTGAGTCATTTTGCCTATTTTATATTAAAGATAGAAATACTGACAGAAAATATTCCTATTAAAAACATTTACCTATTTTTATTGCTTTTGTACGAGAAAAACCATTTTCTTGTACTATAGAACATCTTGACAACACTTTCAGTAACTCGTTAATGCTATTCTTTCATATTCTAGAATGTAACAACAGTGGAAATATAAATCTTACGAGCTTCCTCATTAATACAGTGTTGGCACCTGTTAGTTTAATTACAGACACATAAAGATCTTAAGTAGTCAACATAATATTTTTCCAGTACATCATGTAGTGATGATACTAAGGGCATATGTCGGCATAAACCATTAATTGTAAAAAAGAAATGACTTGAGCCCTATTGACCATGCACCGAGGAATTATGAAAATAAAAAAATAAATACATATTTTACTCAGGTAGACCTATATGATAATCTTTAGACCTCCTGCGGCTCGGTGAAAAATGTAATCAGAGACCTAGGGCCGAATTCATAGTCAACACTTACCGTAAGGAAACACTTAAGCAGTTACTTATAATAATTTCCAATTCATAAATCCCACTAAAGTGAACACTTATTCAAATAAGGTAGCTTGTCAGTTTACTCAAGTGTTTCCTCATGTGCATTGTAATCAGCTGATTCGGTATACAATAGATGACGATTATGATTTAATTTAATTTATTGAGTTCTGTAATTAAAATGAAAATGAGTTTCGGCAAGTAAAAGATATATCAGAGATATGGAAAACCCTTTAGAGATGTATAATGATCAACAATTTAAGAGGAGATACCGTTTCGACAAGAACACTGTTATGAATATTCTCGTGTCTCTCATTGAAATTCACAGTACAACCATGAGGCTTACCGATTTCGCTACTGCTGAAAGTACTGGTTGCTTTTTTATTTTATGATGCAGCAGCATTTCAGGTAGATTGAAGTGGCTTTTTTTTCCTAAAAGTATTCACGTCCTAACAAAGTGTCATTTGCATTTTTGTTTGTATTCTATCCTAGGAATAAGCTGTTAAAATTTGCGTAATTATATCACTTCCACTTTGTTTAGCATAAAAATAACTGAAAAATAAATTAAAATGATTTACTTACAGGAATATTTCCGGGGTTTGCATTAAACTCAACTGCAATTTTGTCCCATGTCAATTTCTTCTTTTGGAGAGAACAATTATCAATTTTTTTTACTTTCGACGATATCTCCATATTTCATAACTAGTTCTCTTAGCTCACTTCTTTCTTTTCTGTAAAATGCTTTCTGGACATCTTGTATAATTTTTAGCTGTATAATATTTACTTCTGTATTTGTGTATGACAATAATGCCGACTTAACAATTTGAAGGCGCTGGAAAACAATTGAATGTAGGAAAGCGCTCACGTCTAGCCATGTTGCCATATTTCTTTCGATGTCAAGGGAATGCTCAGGGTATATGAATGATTAGCGTCTCTGCAATACGATCTGAAATAAGTGCTAAGGAAATGCTCATTACTTAAGTGTTTCCTCATTTTATAAGTGACGACTATGAATTCGACCCCTAGTTTTTTTACTGGTTATAGGAGGGACTGCAAGATAAATTTGTACGCCCTTACATTTTGAATTTCGGATTTTTTTTCCGATATGTATTAGTGTACAGGTCGACTGAGGGGGAACTTGAATATACTCACAGCCACAGCAGATAAACAGTCTAGTTCACAGAACCAGATCTTCATTCGCCTTGGACAGATAATATTTATTTATTTATTTAGTTACTTATCTATTTACATATTTATCTATTTATTTTCAGCTCACCTAACACATTTCAAGAAGAAGATACACAGCTTGTTTCCTGTTATTTATGATACGAAGTTCCTCAGTTTTGAGTTGAAGAAACTATTGAAAAAAGAAGGTATGTTCCAATTCCATCATTGCTGTATAACCCCACAGTTGATACAACGTCGTTAAAAAACTGATTAAAAATGTTCTATTCTGTGAAGTGCATTGGCTCCAAATCAACAATATTCAATGAAACATTTTCAGCACTGGATTCTTGATAATATCCGTGGATGATGTTACATAGCATTAGTTTAATTTCCTGTTTCATTCTGTGCTGGACTAGAAATTTTAGTGACTTATGGAGAAATGGTAAAATAAGACAAACAGAAGCATTTAAAACTAACCCCAACACCTATCTTCTTTGTTTGCTACGCATTTTATTTAGTTTCATTGAGATTTGCATACAGATCTTGTGTATAGAATCAAGGCTTTTCTGGTAATATAATATGCATATGGTGGTATAAAAATATAGTGGAAGGTCAATACTTTATTGTTTCAAGATTGCAAACTCATGTTAGTTGAAAGACATTGTAATAAATGCAAATGATATTCAGAAGGTAATTTATCAATCATTTGTAATTAAGTGTTAAAAGTAGTGTACGCAAAATTCAAGATGGAGGTAATTTTAGTTTAACTCAGAAATAGCATTACCAAAGTAGGTTCGGCTTTCTTCCTTACGCATTGTAGTCTTATTTTGTGCAGAAACAATTCAGATTACATCATTTTACAATATTGTTTACCCTTCCGAACTAATTTTATCCAGAGGATTACACAGAGCATTGACTGGGTGGCACAACCGACACGAAGGGCTTGCAACACACAACAAACCATCTCCCACATACTTGGCAGTTTTATTATTTATAGTAAGGAAAATTATATTACAATTTCAGTGAACAACTTATCAGATTGGAGCAAAGGCAAGTTTTGTTACAATAATCACATCATAATTCTTAGTTGTATCCAGGAATATTTTCGATTTTATAGAAAATCATCATCAGATGGAAAAGCAATAAATTAGACAGTTGAACACAAGTGAAATATAAAATGCATACATAATGAATAAAGCAATTTAGGAACATTATCATATATCGGAAATATTAAAACAACCTATAAAATTTAATGAAAACATGTATTTAAGAGGTGATACACATACTTATATGTCTTTTGGATTTTAATGATTACAAAATATAAATGTAAGATATGTGTATGTTAAAAGTTAAAAATTAATGATGCCATATTTTGAAGGTGGTTGAAAACTGGAGTTCTATGGAATATTTTGTCACTCGGGTCGATGAGGTGATTAAGACACCTGAAATTAATTAATAGATTATTTTAAGAGCGATAGTTAGAAAACTGTTAATTGTGAAGCAACAATAGTGCTTTTCTGTTAATACTTACGATGTTGAAAGTGGAAGAACGGAGTCAGATGCAGAAGTCAACTCATTGACACGTTACATGGCTTGTGACTGACTGTATATACTAGGGTGCTGCATTGGAGTTAAATCGCTCGCTTGAACTCGGTCGAGTGTCGCACCCTCGAGTGAGATACAATCGGTCGTGATACACTCGTAATAAATAGAAGCACAGTACAAGGTCATCTCACCGACATGTCTTATCTTGTATGGAAGGCGACAGATAAGATACATGTTTTGCTCACACTGTAAAAATAAGGCTTTATTTTCTGCATTTATGACAAACGTTTAATGGAACAGTCAATGGAATGTACCAAAAAGGAACATGAAGTTATAAATAAAATAGTATGAAAAACTTCGATGTACAGTTATTATTGCTAATTAATAATTATTCAATATTTGATTTACCACATATATAATATGATAGGTCCATACATAGTGTTCCGCCTGTATACTGCGACAATGTAGAAACGTTTTACAAAATATTATTGATATAGCAGTAGATTAATAACAATATTAGTACAGAGATAACGTCACAGAAAATATAATAAAACGAATAATCATGCTGCACAACTCTTACAGACGCAAAGATTGATACACTAATTATTAGAGATTATTATTATTATTATTATTATTATTATTATTATTAATATTATTATTATTAATATTATTATTACTACTAGAAAACTTGATACAGTTCTTGCATTATCGTGATTGTGTTCTCTGTTTATAATAATTACATTTACATCCAATAACATCTATCAGATGTGGCAAAAACAAAATCACTCCTGTATGAAAAAAAAAAAAAAAAAAGAAACATTTACCTACAACATTTATATTACATTTTAAAGCAAGTTTTGTAGTTGTACTAAGGAGAGATTAGTTAAACACTGCAAAGTTTTGAAATGATAAACATCTATGATGTTACTGCACAGTTCATCACTGTAACAAGAACGAATGTCTAATGCTCGGCTTATACCGTTTGAGGATTTATCGCTCGTGACAATTTTACCTATCATGCATGTGTGCTACCTATCGGATTATGCTATGAACTACTTGGCGCTTGAGCGAAAACATCCGATGCAGACCTCTGGTATATACTATGTAGAAAGTGGATGGGAAGGGGAGGGGAGGGGAGTCTTATTGAGACCAGGTGAAACAACTCGATAAATAGTTAAACAGTGATATGATATAGAAGATTTTGGGGGTTTGGAACTTGTTAATTTAACAATTGTGTGCTTACATTACAATTTTTGGCAGTGAAAAATTTTTCAGCTGAATTGATTAGATATGGATCATTTATTGTTTTTAAGATCTGTAATATATTATGAATACTATTTAGTTCATGGCCAGTGTTGATTAAGTGTGATGCAAATTAAGGTTTATTTCTGTTGTTAATAAAGTGAGATTTATGTTCTGTATACCTAGTATGAAAGTTCCTTTTTGTTTGACCAATATATTTCATATTACAATTAGTACAGTTTAATTGATAAACTCCACAATGTGAATATTTGTTAGTGTTTCTAATTTTGTTAGGGATTATGCTATTTAATTTATTGTTGGTTTTGTAGGTAATATGAAAAAAGTGGGAAGTTGAGTACTGGTATTAATTTTACCAATATAAGTCATCGAGTTCCAGGTTTTGATTTTTTGTTGGTTCTGAAGATTGTAAAGTAGTAGGGACTGTCTTATTTTTTAATATTCGAGTTCTATTGTGAATGAAATTCTGAATCATCTTCTTAATGAAGCCGTTTACGGTAGCTAGTTGTGTGATATATTTGTATTCTTTTGGGTAAGCTTGCTTATTGAGAGGAATGTTGATCAAACAATCAACTAAAAACCTAAATTTGCTAATTTTGTAGGAATATGGGTGATTAGAAGTTTGATGTATAATATAATTAATAGAAGTGGGTTTCTGAAGAAATTGTAGACAAATTTGAATTTTTTAATTCTTATGTTCAGATCAAGAAAATTAATGCTCCTGTTGTGTTCTATTTCATGGATAATGGTAATTTCGGGATGTAAGTTATTGAAAGAATTAACTATGTGTTCTGGTTGTGAAGTGCTATTATATATTATAAACGTATCATCAACGTACCGAAAGTATGTCTTAATGTTATGCTGCAACTACAAGTTAGAAATATATTGATTTTCAAGATATTGAAGGAAAACTTCAACTATGAAGCCAGATAAGGGGTCTTCCATAGCTAAGCCTTTTGATTGTTTATATCGTGAGCTTACAAGGAAAAGGTATTAAGTCCAAGAAGATGGTATTGAGATAAATCAGCTTGAAAGTTTGAATGTTTATGAAAAATCTGGTTTTGCATTTAAACTCATTTACTCCTTCTTGTTAAATAATACATGTATCAAGCTACATATTAGCATATTTTGCAAATTAAATTATAGTTTTAACACAGCTAGGGCTGAATTGAATGAAACTATATATTCACAGATTTTGAACTTCATGATATAAAGAGTGTGTTAAAATGTTCGATCTTTTTTAGAGGCTAAATCACAAGCTTCTTAAAAGTCATCTTCAGAATCATCACTTATCATTTTCACTGTCATCCACAGCAGGTACTGAAATCTTGTCAACTGCAATGTCACATGTTGGCAGAGTGTTGCACCAGCCACGCATCTCTTCAGGAATTATACTTGCTCGACAGACTTTTAGAAGATTATTCTTCTTTGCTGAGCTTATTGGCAACGAATTTGAGTATTCTGCCAGTGGTTGTTTTGGACAAACAAATGGTCGTGCCTCTCCACGAATTTTGATTGGTCTATATTCATCAGTATAGCCACACTTACATTGCAGAACCCAAGATGTTTCTTTCATGTAATTAAAAGACTTTACTTTGAGCCAATTAACGACATCACCATTCTCATTTTTGGATTTCTTTTTCACCAACATTTTTGCCACCTGCTGTAGATTGAAGTATTTCTTTCAGAGAGAAGGTTCAAAGTTTACAAATATTTTTTTTCTGAAAATACTGTATACCAGTAGCAAGGCAATTCTGATGTCTTCCAAACGCAAAGGAGGAGGAATCGTAAAAACAGTGGCCCTCGTCAAGAATCTTATGAGTCCTCCTCCTTCCTGGAGTGCTGCTGATGACTCAACAGAGAATGAAGTCTTTCTGCCTTCCAATAGCTTGAACAAACCTCCTTTCGCCGCTCTTCAGAAATGTTTTCATTGCACGTCAGTCCACACAAGTTACAATTTAGAGGTTTTAGGAATTTCAGCATCTTGTGATTTTTTATTTCGTGTCATGCCATCCCTACATTAATTTTTTTCACATTGCGTTTCCATTTGCTTGGATTCCTTTTCTCCATCTACTTCCACTTTCTTGAGTTGGTTCCCCAGGTGTCTTCTGAATACTCAGAGTTAGTATGATAATGAGAATCTAAATCTGCAAAATCATTTCCGAAAGAATTATCAATTTTCTCCAGCACATCTCGTTCACTTATGACTGATGAGGTTTCTGCTGGTAAATGATAATTTTGTTTATTGCATCCTGAAGAATAATTCTTGTTATGAGAAATTAAATCATCATGTTTGTTCTAGATTTATATATTATTTAATTTATTTCGCCTATCTCCAGTTCCAGTCATTCAAGACAAGTAATTCTATACTTTTGGTTACACCCTTCTCACAGTTCTATTGTCAGATCATATGGAATTTAATTTATTAATCGAACATTTTTAATAAGAAATGCAATATCCGCAGTAAAATGTTTAATATTTACTACCTTGTTGTCATTAGGTGGTCTACGTTTAGAATTTATTGTTTTGGTATTGTTTTTAATATTATAATAATGAATATTTAATAATGAACCTGCTGGATCCCAAAACAAGATTTAAAAAATGATGAGATATAGCATAAAAATAGCAACTTCACCTCAAAATGTTAAAGTAATTACAGTGTTTATTTGTTTTTGATATCATATATATTTTAAGAAAAGTCACTTACTAGCAATCACTTCAGTATTTTTTCTGCAAACCTAGCTGCAATAATTTCGTTCCTCTATCATATAATTGTTCATGTTTATGAAAACATATGCAATCAATGTTAATCATTAGCATAGATCACTATGTATCTGATCAGATTATGAGCTAAAATCATTCTGCCTGTACAGTTGTCAAAAAAAAAAAGTGGCCGCACTCGTGAAGAGCGAATATTTTCAAAGTCCACTTTGGGTCGCAGCGATGTTACACGATGCATGTGCTTGTACAAGCAGTTCCAGAACTATGAAAGTGTTACATATCTGCGCCTCGTAGACCAGCGGTAGAGTGCTTGTTTAATGATTCAAAGGTCGTGGGTTCGGGCCTTCTTCAAGTTTTCATTTTATTTTTTAATCGTTCTTTAGCAATGTAAATGATATTCAAATTATTATTTATATCCAGTTATCGTTCTTTATGGATATCACGTTATTTATATTTTGTTATCGTTCTTTAGAGATATGAATAAAATTCAGGTCATCATTTGTATACTGTTATCGTATTATAACGATATGAATAATAATTATTATTGTATCTCCAATGGGGGTTAGCCCTATTTTACATATGTATGTTAGGGCTATAGTTTTATACACAAAAAAGATAAGCATAAAGAGAAATGGAAAAGAAAATTAAATTAGCTTACGCGATGTAAACAAAACATAAACAATCCGTAAATTAGGCATTGCGATTGCAAAACAAATATCAGGTATCAATTTGAAACATACAAAAACATTAACAACACACATACGTAACACTTCTATAACACAAATATGCAGCTTTCCGTACCATACATCATAAATTAATACACAATAGTCACACAAACACAATCAAACTATAATTACGACATTGCGACGACATCAAGCATCCCATAACTGACTCACATACATAACAAATCAAGCATCCATTACAACACATACACTTCAACATAGTAACCACACTTTTAAAAGTTACAAATTTGGCTCCAAGAAGAATAAATAGGACACTGTTACTAATTACTATTCTTCTACAATTTCTTAAATACATCTGTAATAAATCTGTGAAAATCCGATATGAATAATATTCACGTCTTTATATTGTTACCATTCTTTAGCGATGTAAATAATATTCAAGTTATCATTTATATTCTGTTTTCCTTCATTAGCATTATAAAACAATATTCAAGTTATTTATATTGTTATTGTTCTTTCGCAATATATTAATTAAACAAACCGATATTTATCATTTATATTCTGTTATCGTTCTTTAGTGATACTGTATAAATAATATTCAAGTTATTTATATTGTAATCGTTCTTTAGCGATATAAATAACATAAATTTAATATTAGGTTTGGAAAAATCCAATTGGATAATACTGGTATTAGTTTTTCTTTTTGTATTATTACATTATACTATCTTGAACCACAATAAAATGAAAAGGAGTAACGAGGAATTGAACCTGAGACGTTGACATCTAAATTCCGACGTTCGTCCGCTGAGCTACGAGAGCAAAAGTGTGGAAACATTTTCAGAAAAATTGGCCCAATCACACTCTAAGATTTTCTGATAATTCGTAGAAGCTAGTCCAGGATGCGGGGGGCAAAGGCTAATTGAGATTTCCCGGTCTCTGACCGGGTCAAACATCCTGATAGAATTAATATTTAACCCTTGCTGTGACTTTCGGTGAAGTCCGGAGGGCCCAATTAGTCAAATCCACTCTCCTCATCTCCACGCTTGGGCCCCCTGGAATTTAATAAGATGCGAAAGAGATAGTGGTGTGCGGAAAGCAACGGGATGTTACCCCATTTAGGCCTATCCTCCACAAGAAAAACTGCAAACATGAACAAAGGAAGCTTTTAATAGAAGAAGAAGGATCTTCTGCGGACCTCTGGAAAAAGAACTAAGGAAGAGACTAGTGAAGTGCTTTGTGTGGAGTGTGGCATTGTATGGGGAAAGAACGTGGACATTACGATGAAATGAAGAGAAACGAATTGAAGCATTTGAAATGTGGATGTGGAGAAGAACGGTGCGTGTAAAGTGGACAGACAGAATAAGAAATAAAATTGTGTTTGAAAAAGTGAGTGAAGAAAGAATGATGCTGAAACTGATTAGAAAGAGAAAAAGGAATTGGTTGGGTCTCTGGTTGAAAAGAATAATAGACGACATTAGGATATGTGGATCATATGCGGAGACTAAGAGGAAGGCAGAAAATAGGAAAGATTGGAGATTGCTGGGTTTGCAATGAAAGACCTGCCCATGGACAGAACATTTATGTGTGTATGTTCAGAATGCCTGGAATATCGTGTCTAAGAACAGTCGCTATTTGCAAAGACTAGTCGATTCCATGCCCACTCGACTGCAAGATGATCGAGATAAGAGGAAGATAGACTAAATATTGAATTGTGGCTTTTTGTTTTGTTTTTTGAACGCTTAATTGTTTGAATGTTTTAAGGCCGACGCCAGTAAATTTGTTATGTTTATGCCATGAAAGATATTTTATTGAGAATAAAATCTTTTTTCTTTCCATTTGCAGCCACAATATCATAATGATAATGATAAAGTCATGGCATAATATATTAATGAACCTGATGTTAATTACTAAAATAATCATAAAAGAGAAAGGAGCCATTATGTCTAGTTTGTCTCTCTCAAAAACAGAATAAAAAAGGACATAAAAAGCACGAGGTTGTAGTCGAACGCAGGACCTCATGAATAAGAGGCCTGAACGCTACCATTATGCTATCGAATAACACACAATATACTTCAATTATAACTGTAGATATCAGGCAACGTGGTCCAACAACATGTAACATCGCCTGTCTCCGAATTGTAGCGAAGATACCTGAAGGGAACTTTGTTTCAGGAGAGCGGCCACTTTTTCTTTTGACAGCTGTACAGATATTCTGAAAGTGATATTGAGGTGTACATGCAAAAGGTATTAAGTGCACTTAATACTCTTTCCTGTCAACATTTTGTTTGCAATGGACTTAATGATTTGTGAATGTTTCGTTACTAATGAACTATAAGAGTTAAAGCTTAATTCATTTTCCCAGTAGACAAAGCATAATTTATTGTATTTAGTATCATTAATAACTCATTTTTCGCATTTTTGGACTTAATACCTTTTCCTTGTAAGCCCACGATATATTTTATTGTCAAATGTGAAGTAATTTTGATAGAATGAAATGTGTAATATATTTTCAATTTGTTTTATTAGGTTGGGGTTAAAATTTAACTCTTGCAATTTTGTCACTATTATTTGAATAGTTTCTTCAATAGGGATGTTCATATAAAGGTTTTCTATGTATAAAGAAATCATTTTATCATGTTTATTAATTTTTAGCCTACCAAATTGTTGGATCAGTTGTTGTAAATTCAAAAGAGTAGCCTATATTTATTTTCTATTGACAGTGGTTTTCTTCTTCTTCTTCTTCTTCTTCTTCTTCTTCTTCAAGAATTGTAAGAAGGATATATTAATTTTGTAATTTGGAGCCTGCATGCTATTAACAATGGGTCTCATAGTTAAATTTGCTTTATGGATTGTAGGCAAAGTTTTCAAATTAGGGATAGTGGGATTTTGATTAATATATCTATAGGATTTTGAGGTAGGAATAAGGACGACTGCTGATTTTATAGCCTGTTTTATATGTTTTTGATTGCAACTCAAACCAAGAAATGGATTCGGAACGCCTTAAAATCTGTGCTTCAGTGGCTGGCCATGATAATATCTTTGAAAAATATTGGAGTGCAAGAGGTCAAATGACTTTATTGCCAAACGCCTGGCATTAGAAAACAACAACAACATATGTTTTTGATAGAGTTCAATAGAGTCCGTTTTGAATTCTGTTATATGATTTTTTGTGATGAAGTCCAATGTTTTGTTTATATAATCCTCTTTTTTCATCAAGACAATAGAATCAGATTTATCTGCTTTAATATGAATAATATTATTGCGACGAAGTTTTTTCCCCAGTTTGATAACCTTTTTATGTTCAGATTTAGCTTTTTGTATTTGGTGTTTGGTTTTAGGATCTTTAAAATACTGTGAGATTATTTTTGAAGCTTGATATCTAAGGTGTTCTTTATTTTCATGTGAACTATTTTGAATAATATGTTCAGTTTCTATGATTAAGTTATCAATAGTTTTGTTTTCATCATTATGTTTGTAGCCTTTGTTAATGATCTCTAGTTCTGGTGGCAAAAGGGAGATGTCTGTTAAATTGGTTAAGCGATTTGTTGAATTCGGAATATGTTGTGGTGTAGATGGTTGTGATTTTGAGGTGAGTAGGGTGTTTAATTTCTTATCAAGGGTCTCATATTTGGTTTTCATTAATTGATTTACTTTTCTTGGCTTATTTGTTGTATGCTATCCCAGTATATGCCGGTTAATTTTGCTGTATGGAGGTGCAATGAATATAATTTGTTGCGGAGTATTTCTTTTTTCTTGTGCTGAAATTTAATTTCATTTTTAAGCGAACAAAATTGGGTTTGTTGCTTGGTTTTCTTGGCAGCTATGGAAGAGTTGTTGATTTTGATAGTTGCATATTTAGGTATCACTTTATTTTGGATGCATTGTTTGTTGAACCATAAATTGGCTTTGGTATTGTGTAATTTCACTTTGTTGTTCAATTATGCATAAGCAATTTTTTTTGCCTGACTGCCTTCGATAAATTTAAAAGTCATGTTGAAGTTAAAGTCCAGATAAGTTGAATAATATAAGTAAGGAAAATTAAATTACAATTTCAGTCAACACCGTATCAGATTGGTACAAAAGCAAGTTTTGTTACAATAATCACATCATAATTCTTAGTTGTATCCACGAATATTTTCCTTACATAAAACATTGCCTGGATTCAGGTGAACAGATGGAAATACGATTCATGAAGGGATCCAGAGACAACACAACCCAGTTTGCTGTGCTCAGAGTAACTCCAACGATCTATCATGCAATGAGGAACGGAGGAAAGGTATACATTGGCTACAGTCGTTGTCCAGTGAAAGACCATATACCTGTTACACGCTGCTATACATGCTGTGGATACGGCCATATAAGCAAGGATTGTACGTTCGAGAGGCATTGTAGGCGATGCGCAGAAGATCACAGTTTTGATATCTGTCCACAGGAAAAGACTGTATGTATCAACTGCTTGAAATTTAACACTAAAATGTCCAGTAGGAAAAATACTGAAATGTGCGCCACTAATCATGATGCTACTGACACTAACTGCCCTGCATACAAGAAAATTGTGGAAATTATAACTTCTAAAATTAATTATGGCTAGGCTAACCATCTTCAATCAGAACGTGCACAAATCATTAGTTTCAACGCACGATTCAATAACTACCTCAGACTTTCATTCACCGGTTATCGATACTGACATTAAAATGCTTTGTGTACAGGAACCTAATGTTACGCAAAACCGTGTGGCAGGCTTTGGTCCTGGCTGCAATTTGTACATCGGTACAGGGATAAGAAGTGACACTAACAATGAAAGACCTAGAGCAGCTATAATTACAAAATACTCACACGTACTACACTTACCTCAATATTGTACACCCGATTTGGTTTTAGTTTGTGTGAACTGGTGTGGAATTGAAATTTACATTTGTGGTGTTTACTGCGAACCAGGGCGTGATCTGACTGTTGAACTTAACGATCTTCAGCGTGTATGTGAGAAATTAAAGGGAAAACCTCTGTTTATCACAGGGGACATAAATTCAAAACACTGTGCATGGGGCAGTCCAGTGGATGATGCTCGGAGTAAAATGTTCTATGATCTTTTCCATGCTCACAATTTAGTTATTCTTAACAATGGGATTATTCCAACATATAGGTATAGCAATTCCAGCAGCTTTTTAGATGTTAGTGTTTGTATCACCAACCATCCAGCCAGTTCTTTTGAGTGTCCCCAATACGAGAAAATAGTCATCACAATATCCAAAATCAACTATGGGTGAACTTACCATTTACCAACAAAACCTGCACAAATCACTTACGCCTACTCAAGAACTGGTTCATAACGCAGATTTTTCATCCAGTACAATAGACAACAAAATTAAATTACTTTGTGTTCAAGAACCCAATACCAAACGAAACCGTGCTTCTGGATTTGGCTCTAATACCTTCATATTCGAACATAATAATAATGAAACTGCAAATAATCAGGGCAATAACATAAGGGCAGCAACAATAACAAGACACAATAATGTTATTAATCTTATTCAGTACTGCACCCCTGACAGAGTAGTGGTATGTGTTGATCTTTTCGGTCAGGATATATATGTCTGTAATATCTATTGCGACCCGGACTGTGACTTCACGCAGATACTGAATGAGTTGGAGGCTATTTGCTCTGATCTTAAGGGAAAACATCTGTTAATTGTAGGGGACATCAACGCCAAACATCATGCTTGGAATAGTCCTGTTAGCGATTATAAAGGAAAGCAATTCTTTGATTTCTGTTGCTCACACAATTTAGCTATCCTGAACACTGGCAACAAACCTACCTTCAGACGCAACAACTCCACGAGTTTCATCGACGTGAGTGTATGTAGTCATTCTCTAACACCGTTCATCGTAGAATGGAAAGTTAGTGACTTTCACACAATGTCTGATCATGAATTAATCATAATCGACATAAAACTACAACCAAAGTTATATACTAATGCAGGAAGTGCACGCATTTACAAAACCAACAACGTCAAATGGTCGCGATTCCAAAGGGCAGCACGACTCAAACTGCGTCGAACATCCATAAACATTAATAATAGCAACACGCCGGAATCACTTAACTCAGCTATAGAACAACTGACTAGAAACATAACAGAACTATGTGAAGCTCATCTGCCAAAGAAATCTCAAACCGCGATCAAAAACTACTGGTGGACCGCAGAGTTAAACATAATGAGAAAACGAGTGTTAGCCAGCCACAGACGATACAAACGATGTAAATGTGAAACGCTTCGAATTAAATACGAGCAATTTTACAACAACATTAAAACTGATTACAAAAACAAAATTTTGCAGGCTAAAACTAAGGCATGGAAGGAGTTCTGCTCATCGCAAAGTCCACAAAACCCATGGGGGATAATTTATAAAATGTGTCGAAAACCCGAGAACTTCAACAGATCTCTCAATACTATCCAAACCGACAACGGGTTTACCTCTAATACATACGAAACAGCTAGTGTCCTAATCAATAAATTCTTTCCTGATGATTCTATAGACACGGATGTGCACAAGCGTACCAGACTTGAATCCGAGCTGTCACCTGACACGGAAGATGAACCACAATTCACAGCAGAAGAGGTAGAGAGGGCAATAAAAAAATTGAATGATAAAAAAGCACCAGGGATTGATGCAATCTCTGCCAATATAATTAAAAATGTACATACGAGCTGTGCCGATCTCTTTGTGAGTATTTTCAATAAATGTATGTCATTGCAAGTCTTTCCTGACTGCTGGAAAATCGCAAATGTTAAAATAATACCAAAACCGCACTGTCATAACCGAACAGCAAACGCCTATCGGCCTATCTGTCTGCTACCTGTTATGGGAAAACTCTTGGAGAAACTTATTATAGATAGAATTATGTATAACTTGTATAATACAAATATGTTAAAAGGGAATCAATATGGGTTCACACCGCAAAAATCCACAGAAGATGCAGTGCTTCATGTTGTGAACTGGGCAAATCAAACTCTAAGACGTCGGCAGTTCGGATTACTCATATCACTGGACATTTCGGGGGCATTTGACAACGCTTGGTGGCCTAAAATTATGTCTCAACTGAAGAAAAAAGGTTGTCCTAGAAACCTATATAACCTAGTCAAAAATTACTTTAGCAATCGCAAAGTACAACTCACGATAGGAACTACTACTCTAATGAAAGACGTTAATAAAGGATGTCCCCAGGGTTCCTGCTGTAGTCCAGGGCTTTGGAATATCTTATATGACGACCTGCTACAGATGGATCTGCCAAATGATTGTCAATTAATAGCATATGCTGATGACGCTCTCGTCCTAATAACAGCTGACAATATAAACTGTATTGAAAACAAAGCCAATGAAACGCTGACTTCCATATCCAAGTGGGGAAAAGACAACAAACTACAGTTCAACCCTCTTAAGACAAAAGCCTTGCTGATTACAAGGAAAAGAAATTACGACCTACCACACATACAGATGGACATGAAGGATATCGACATAGTAGAGACACTCTTGTATTTAGGCGTCACTCTCGACAAACGTATGTCTTTTAAGGCACATATTGATTCACTAGTCACTAAATCACACCAGTTTCAATCTGCTTTGCATAGGGCCACCAGACCAACCTGGGGTCTTAGTCCTGATATATTGCGAACAATATATCATGGCGCTTTCGAACCATTGATATTATACTGTGTCTCGGCATTTCAAAATATACTTCACAAAAAGTGGGTTCAAAATAAATTGATACAAATCCAGCGTGGATTCATTCTACGAATCACGAAGGCTTACAGAACCACATCGACAGACGCAGCCCTAGTGATCGCGGGTATACCACCATTGTTTTTAAATGCCATGGCTAAAGCTGAAATCTCTAACGTGAAAAGAAACGGGATATTTATAGAACAAGAATCATATCTTGAGGTGGAAAAAAGATCACATTTTCAATTAACTGGTCATCCGAAAGATTTTCACCGTGCATCAAATACATGTACAGATCGACATGAATACAACATCTATACTGACGGCTCTCGGTTGCAAAAGGAGAACGACGTCACCTTGGTGGGCTGTGCTTTTGTTACCTACTACAACACTACTGAAGTCCACTCTGCCACGTTCCGCCTGGCGCCCATGTGCTCCGTGTTCCAAGCAGAACTCTTTGCCATCTTGCAAGCAGTGAAATGGAGCATTACCAACGGGATTGACTCATGTATTCACAGCGACTCTCAATCTGCCTTACAAACCATTGACGATAAATACAACTTGCATTCTATAGCCGTCGAAATTAGATCCCTAATACTTAAATTTGAAGGTCGTATTTGCTTAATGTGGGTGCGCGGCCACACAGGTACTGAAGGAAACGAAAGAGCGGATACATTAGCGAAGCAAGCGGCCTCAACCAACTCAGAATATAAATATTCCACCTGTCCTATTTCGTACATCAAGCAGAAGATCAAGCACACAACTACACTCAAGTGGAATACATACTGGAACTCTAGTGTTAAAGGCTCTGTGACCAAGAAATTATTCTTTCCCAATGTACAAGACAGACTATGTTGCAGTCAGTTCTCAACCGACTTCTTTTACACCAAATTTATGACCGGCCATGGAAAATTCGGTTCCTACTTCGAAAGATTTAGGATCAAAAGTGCAGAAGAATCTCTGTGCATATGCAAAGAGAATCAGACTGTTGAACATTTGATTTTTCACAGTCCAGTGTTCGAAAGGAAAAGACACTTTTTAAGATATCATATCTCGGATTGCAATTTAAATTACTCCACACCCCTTTACCATTTTCTTAGAAAAAAATGTTGTTACAAACAATTCACAGAGTTTATACACCACATCCACGCAAGACTGTAGCTGTTAATTGTATATAAATTAATGATGTTATAAAATCCTAATGCACTATGTAAAACAAGGTGTCTATCTTTGGGACATAATAATAGTAATGACAACAATAACTATGTTTGTATTATAGATTTTACTATTGTTGAGTATTTGATGACAGGTATATAGTTTGTAACCATAAGTAATTTTGTTTTTATTTTTTCTTTCCTATCGCAAACCAACTATATAATAGGTATTTTATTTGTAACTACGCCAATTATGTGCATTACCTCATTAATATTGCTTAAAATTGTGTATAAGATCACAAATTAATGTAATAATCTTGCAATTTCTCTACACCTTCGATTATAATTTCTAATTTTATTTCATTTTGTTTTAACTGAAAGTAATTATTGCATAACGTATTAGTATTGTTTACTGTCTCTTAATTAGTATATTTATATTGTAACTATGATTCACACCTACTATTAATTCTTTAAAATTGTGTATTATCACTACATATTGTATTTCACATGTAACAAACTACAACCCTAATATACCAAAGGTAAAATAGGGTTTCAATATTTGGATAACAATAATAATAATAATAATAATAATAATAATATTTTCGATTTTACAGAAAATCATCATCAGGTGGAAAAGCAATAAGTTAGACAATTGAACACAAGTAAAATATAAAATATAAAATTCATACATAATGAATAAAACAATATAGGAACATTATCATATATCGGAAAAATTAAAACAACTTATAAAATTCAATGAAAACATGTATTCAAGAGGTGATACGCATACATATATGTCTTTTGGATTTTAATGATTACAAAATATAAATGTAAGACATGTGTATGTTAAAAGTTAAAATTTAAAGGGGAACTGAACAAAAAATTACATGTTTGTTTCATTTAAAAATGAGTAAGAGGTCTGATTGTGCATTATAATGGCGAAAACTAGAACTCGATCCGACTTACCGTTTGCGAGTTGTAGCGTATTGTAGCAGAGAGAGCTCCAAGGTCGTGACATCACACGGCTACTGCAAGCAGAAGTTGGAGTACAGCTGTTTCACTTGAGATCAGGAACATGTATGCATTGTTGTAATTACACTCCACTGCTACCGCAACTTAACTCAACACAAGACTTTAGTTTTACTGTTGCACTCTTTATTCACATAGTTAATCCAATCCGAGAAAAGTACCTGTCTCTCATTTCCGCTTTTGTGGATTTGGCTTTGTGGAGTGAACCCATATTGCAGGGTATGTCATTCTGATCACTAACATCTGGTATTACATACTTCAGAGATCTGTGTTCATTAACGTCATTCACTATTTGCTTTACAAGATTTTGTCTCCACTCAAATGTTTTCTTCTCGTACTTTTTCTCATAAACCCAATCTCCAGATGATTTAGAAAATTGCACTGAACCGCTCACAACTTCTTTGCCTTGGTGGAAGTTGTGGTCAAGAGCTGCTATCATTGATTAAATACATGCCTTCAAATGAAAAATGGGTTCTTTTGGCACATATTTAAGACATTCGTTATGATAAGATTCAAGACTTCCTGTGTGACAGAAATGACTGAGGTGCATAATGTCATTTAAAAATGTGGTATTCATAATGATGTTATGTAAGTCATGGTAGTTTTTGGAATGCTTAGTGAGCCAATTGGTTGCTTTAATTTGTTCAGTACTTAGCACGTTGTGAGCACATGAATGGAATTTCTCATTACCTTCCCAATTGTGAATGTTAACAAGTGATTCAGAATTGAGATAAATTTCTCCTTTAGCAGTACACTGTTATTCTCACACGTAAACGATGCCCACCATAAATGATTATATATTGTTTCCATTCATGAAAGATAGTGGATTTCGGAACATTGTTAATCCTTTTCATTAGAAATTTAGCAAGGTGCCAAACATCAAATTCGTGGTGTATGTGTGGAAATTTGTTTTTCAATAAAGCTCTAATCCCAGTGTGCCTGTCTGTTAGGAACAATTTAATAGGTAATTTCTCATCCATAGTGCTTAATACTTTTTCACAAGCAGCTCTTTTAATGTCACCAGCTACAGTTCCTCTTTGTACAAAGCTTTCTGGAATGTAGACCTATAGACATATGGGTCATTTTTCGGGAAATCATTTTAAGTGATCCGCCATATTGTATAGAATATTCCCTCCAAGTTTAGTTTCATACTTTGGCCATTTGAGTGAATGGCAGCACTTATCGTGTCTGATGTGCAGTTGTCTGGAGCCTGTGCTGTGCACTAGATCTGTTGATATTAGTTTATGTAAATTTGTTTTTACATAAAACGAAGTGAAATGGAACCTAATGGAAGGAAAAGGAAAATGATTTACTGCAGCACCAGTTTGAGGAAGAGAGATGCTAAAAGAAAGAGGTCAAGTGGTGATACATATGTAAACAGTACCGGAGTTGAGGTTAAGAATAAGGAGTTTGTGCCAGTGAACGAATGTTGCCAGAAAAAGTGCCATAAATCCAGCAGAAGGAATTATATGAATTATTTTATAATGGACAAAGTAAGGAACTGCAAGGTTCCTATTTAGCACGCGCCACGGAACTACAAGGTAAGAAACCAAATAGAAAGAAAACCGAAAATCCAAAGACCTTTCGAAACAACACATGGGAGCATATGTTATTTATAGCAGGATCTAAGATTAAAATTTGCCGTCCAGCTCTCTGTAAGCTTTTCCAAGTGTCAGTAAGGAGACTGAGGGTCATACAAAAAAAGGTATTACATAATGAAACCTTTGAAGAAAGAAGGGGCAGTCATGACAACCGTCCACATAAATTGGAATCATATGTCTGGGTTAAATTAGAGGGACATTTAAGCATGATTCCAAGTGAAAAGAGCCATTATTATGGCAGTAAAACAAATTTAAATTACTTTCAGAATCCAAACTTAAATGTCAAGACATTATTTGAAATGTTTTCCAAAAACTTTTTTGAACAAACTGGTAAAAAGCTTACTATGAAATATGTAACTTATTTCAAGTTTTTAAAAGAACATTCTAACTATGCCTTCAAGCAGCCGAAGACAGACATTTGTGACTTTTGCTCACAATGTCAGAACACTTTGAGAAGTGATCCAACAGATGTTTGTAAAGTAGAGTACGCACTGCACCAGAGGAAGGCAGAGAGATACCTATCCATGAAGGGAGATTTTATCCTTAAGACCAAAACAGACCCTTCTTATCTTGTTGTTGAGTTCGACTATTCTCAAAATCTACCAGTTCTGAAGTTGAATGTAACCAGCCAATTTTATAAAAGGCTTCTATGGTTGTATGCATTTAATGTTCACATACAAAATGACAGTTCCTCGTTTATGTACTGTTTTATGGAAATGGAGGCGAAAAAAGATTCAAATTCAGTTGCCTCATTTCTAAACCATGCTTTAAGAAAGAAACTTAGTGAATTCCATAATGTGAAAAAAGTGATTTTGCTTTCTGATGCCTACGGAGGGCAAAATAAAAATTTAGTTACGACTTCATTTTGTTCATGGTTAGCCAGAGTCTGTCAAGTGGAAGTTACACACCTATTTCCTGTCCGGGGACATTCTTTCGGACATTGCGACAGGAACTTCGGACTGATGAAATCAAAATTGAAGAAAGTGGAGACAATCCCAACTGCATTACCATATCTTTCAGCTATGGTAGAGTGTAGAACCTATCCTTCGCCATTTGAAGTTTGCATGGACAGAACACTAATAAAGGACTGGAGAAGTGGTCTCAACGAATATTGTCTCCTCCCTAAATCCATTGCAAAAGGGAGTGTATTCAAGATACAATCATACACACAACTGAAATATACAACTAATGGAACTATACTGTGCTCACCAACTTACTTCAGTACATTTACCCCGTTTCGTCTATGGAAACAGAAATATAGTACCCAACAGCTAAAAGATATTGAACTTTCAACTGTAATCAAGCACCAGTAAAATCTGTGAAAGAAGATGATGTTCGTGGCTTGTATAAATACATGGATGAAGAAAGTTGTATTTGGTTGGATAGGGTGTTTGATGAAGCAAAGTATAAAATGTAAGAGTCAGTAACAAATAATAAAATATAATAATTGTTAATTGTATTTTATTATATTATTATATTTAATTATTATTATTACTACATCTGAAATTAAACATATTACAGCAATACTAATGGCCGGTTTGTCCAAGTATTGTTAGAACACTTAACGACTGTTAAACCTTCAACAGTTTGTTAAATACAGTTTTTCCATTTGTTCAACACCAATTTGGCTTAACAGATTCTTAACCGATTGTTAACTTTAAATGTAGGATTTCAGGCCATTAACTCATTTAACAAACAGTTAAACATGGCGGATAACACCACAGCTGTTCTGACAAAAGTTGTGAAAATAATATGTTATGTTTCTCTTTGAGGAATGTTTAGAGTAAGGGTGGTTTCACCAAGCTTCAGTAAATCAGTCCAAATGAAACATTAACTAGTACTGAACATTAAAATATTTACACGAGTACATTTATATGTGCGCTGTCTCCGTAGACTTCAAGCCGAGCAGCTATATGTGCCTCGTTGTGCTGGTTTCGTCATTCCTCTTCGATGGAGCAGTCAGTAGCGAGTTGGCTTGCCATTCCTGGGGGTCCGTGTTCGATTCTCGACGATAACTTTTTTTTGTATTAACGTAACTAATTTTTATACATGTTACCTTTCTTCATCTTTTTAATTTTATGTAGTGGAACGAATTATTTTGCAACTCTGGCTCCACTAGGAGAATTTAAAAAACTCTTGGGAGATCAATTTTCTTCCCGAATTAAAACTAAAATAAACAAACAAATTAAAGAAAAATAAAAGAAATACACATGTGGCTCTAATACTTTGTACACATGCCACTGCCTGGCATTTTCGGGGCATTGAGTCCACCAGATCGCGGAAATAGTTCTGGTCCTCAGCGAAATCTTCCCAGGTAGCCAGAACTTGATCCCAGAACTGCCTAGATTTTGAGTTGGGATGTCTCGATATTTGTCAATCCTTCTCTTTTTCATGCTTTTCCGTGAACTGTCTTTGAACGTTTATGGCGGTGTGTGTGGAGTGATTATCCTGCTAGAAAATTAAATTTCCATCAGAAAGAAAACGATTATAAATTCCAAGAATCCAGCTCTTTCACTTCTGTTTTAAAGCCAGTGCAAACATATCTTATCGCTAGCTATAATATAATTCTAATATATGAAAGTTAATATACCAATTAAGTTTTGTTATGTTTGAATGCACATTATGTATTAATTTACTAATATTTCTTAAGTACCGGTATGTAGTTATAATAATCGCTTTCATGTCTTAAAATAAAACTCAGTTGTATGTTACCTAGTTGACTAATTTCAGCTTTGTCTCAGCCGTTTTTATGATATTCTAACCTATGATCAGTTTCTTCTAAAATTTTGAGTACCGATACCACGATCTTCGTGACGCAGTATCTTTTGTGAATTTTTGTGTCATTCAAATTTTCAAAATGATCGGTTTTTAAATGGTTAACATTATTATCTCCATTTGGCTCTTAATTTTCGAGCAGTTCCAGATATAACAATTCTGCGCCGAAACGTTCCGCATTTTATATTGCAACTAATGAATAATTAAAAATTTAAAGACGGAAATGTCTATCATTAAATTTAATGATAGTTTTACTGGTTCGTTAGGCTAAAGATGCTTGGTGAGAGATAAAAATGATTTAATGAACCAGTAAATCAATTAATGAATTATTAAAACCTTAATGAAGCTTTGTGAAACTGGCCAAAAGACTGGTAATATATAATTTAAAAGATATTTTGGAATATTAATATATGGAAGATAATCTTTATAAGTCAACTGATTATTATACTGACGCTTATTTCGATGCTGAGCTATTATTCATTTAATATTGAGAAAATGTGCGATCTCAACGTGGCAAGAAATTGAAGTCAGATTTGAATATCCTACAAACAGAATTAGGCCACTTGTTCCAATTCACCAGCTACTATTAACTCTAGTTTCTATGTTACTGGCTCTTCAACTATAATCGATGTCAATTATACTTCAAAATATGGAGTGAGTAAATAATAAAATGTTTCAGCAGCAATTGCTTCTTTAGGACGAAATTACATATAATTTATACATGGACCTGAATTAGAGAATTTTATATGATACGGAATTCTCCTCGGGGTTTTGTGTACAGTTGACTACACATTCATTCGTGTAATTATTGTCATCAGATGGTCATAATGCTGAGATTTTTCTAAACAGAAATTTATATTTAGCATTATAAAATATAACCATACTTATAATAATTATTATTATTCAATAGTAGTCAATGCAACTTTCATTTATCAACTCTCTGTACTGTATGAATCATGGCTACTGTAACAGGTTATGATTTTATACATGTATCATGACTTACTCTACAGTACAGAATTTAAATAATAATATCAGCCAATAAGAAGTTGGGGTAATTTTTAATACCTATAATGATGAATTATATATTTTCGGGGCTCGAATTCGGCCTTAATTGGTTCCTATGTTGGCGGTTCCATAGATGAACCGTTCCTACCTACTACAAACATAATCTTTGTAATAAGACAGCAGTATTTTACACTCTTTGCGCGTCTTGTACTCTCTGCTCGACCTGCATTAGGTTTTATCGAGAGGAAGATTGGCATAAGTAACAATTTTCGTTACAGTGGAGGCAGATGAGTTAAGGTTGGTAGCACAAAAAGCGCTAGAAATATGTTGGCACTCCTTCAGATGTTACAGCATAGCAGGACAAATACTGCAGTAGAGCCAGAAGTTGTCTTATATATGCAGAGTCATTACCAACTGCTGTTGAGTAGTTAGAATAGTATTAACGACAGTTAAAGTTAAGTGTTGGTTATTTTAAACAAAATTATGTTGAAAAAATGGAAAACATCTTAACAAAACGTTAAAAATAAACCAGCTGTTAATTTAACATTTGTTAAGCCAAATTAAATATTACTTGGAAAACTTGCCATTACTCTTATAAAATTCATTTACTGTCGATTTATGGAAAAAGGACCCATACACAAGTTCACTATTATGGTTTTATTTTCAAAGCTGTGGTACCTTTAATTTTCAAAATAACATATTTCTTCTTACGAAATGCAAAATTTGTTAAAAAGTTGACTTGCATATATATTACATGTAGTTTTTATTAAGTTACACATTCTAAAATTCTTTGATTGCAAATATCTCAATTCGCCATATTGCCTTATGGGTCCTTCTTCCAGAAACCTCCTCAATTACAAAATCTAATGTTTTATTCGTTGCTAAATTCATTATGGAATACGTGACATACTTGGCAGAAAAACCAGGAGAGTCATACTGTCCATCTCCACATGAACGTAAATTTAAATCGCTTATAGCATCTATGTAATTAGCCTCTTTTTCTTTTAACCAAGTTTTGTGTACAGAAGGTGATACAAATTTCTTTACAATCCTATAGAAGTACGATTCAGAAAAAAATGCTGATAAATAATTAAATGTTAATCCAAAAGATACATTCCTGAGGCTATGCACACATTACTTTTTAAACTTCCACTTTCGCTTCCAGAAGACCACTCGGATTAATGCATAATGTAACTCCTCTCGTCTTACATTTGTTTTCAGTAACTGGAGCACCACATGTATGACACATGCTGAACAGTGTAAGAAGGGCACTTACACAGACAAACACAAAAGAATATTTTTCGGACTTGTTAATATTTTCAATGCCATCTTTTTCTCCTTCATTAATGATTTCATCGGGGTCGGGGTCATAATCTTCTTCCTTCTTAGCCGAGGATTCATCCTCATCACTCGAACTGTAGTTCATATACTGCCCATGTCTCACATCCTGGAGCTCGCTAGTGCTTAAAACCACGCCTCTTAGGTCTGCTCGGACCGGCACAGCAGCTGCAGCTTGCGGCACGACAGCATATTACATGTTATGAAAACATTATCCTATGCCAGTGCAGGGTTTTTTGCTCTTTATAATACTGGATACTCTAATCGTGGTTACCGCTATCGCTATTATCTCTTATGGCGATTTCCTAAAAATGTATGTGCATACTAGGCCACTCTTTGTTCAGTTTGGACAATTGCTGAATTACCACAGAGCAGCGTTTCTCAAAGTATGTTCCGGGGTTCCATGATCCCTATGAGATTTTAAATTTTATTCCATACATTTTTTACTTGGTTATTTAACAACATTGTATCAACTACTATATTATTTTGCATCGATGGGATTGATGATAGCGAAATGGTATTTGGCGAGATGAGGTCAGGGATTCGCCAAACATTACATGACATTGGGGAAAACCTCGGGAAGAAATCCAACTAGGTAATCAGCCCAAGCGGAAATCGAACCCGTGCCCGAGCGCAACTCTGGATCAATAGACAAGCGCCTTAGCCAAGTGTGCTGCTCCGGTGGCTATTTTATACTTAGTGGTTAATATAAAAACATATAAATATTACGAAAATATGAATCAATAATATCATGAAACCATCGATAATAATAATAATAATAATAATAATAATAATAATAATAATAATAATAATAATAATATTGCAATAATATGCGTAATGAAAATATGTTTGATGAACATCTAAACGGAAAATACCCATAATACTTACACTTTCATCATTGGATTCTCTGCGTATGTGCTCACTAAAACAAAATACTGAAAAGACAAAATGCAGAAGTACAGTAGAAATGAGACTACAACTT
Organism: Periplaneta americana; assembly: GCF_040183065.1. Taxonomy (NCBI): domain Eukaryota; kingdom Metazoa; phylum Arthropoda; class Insecta; order Blattodea; family Blattidae; genus Periplaneta; species Periplaneta americana. The sequence goes on along the minus strand of NC_091132.1, from coordinate 149,524,820 downwards.
TCCGCCATAAAACCAGATTGCAGGCTTAAAAAGCAAATACATTCGTCCCACTGAACAATTGTTGAGATACTAGCTTCCACTTGTCTGTTAACTATTAAATACTAATAAAATATTACAGGGGTTCCGCAATTACACTTTAGATTAACCTATTAATGCCCAGATAAAAAAAAGAAATCATAATCATATAATTTTATAATATTATAGAGTACAAATACACAAAAAATTACAATTTTGTTTCTTCCGGTATAGTACAGTAGATATGACCTGTATGATATAACATATGCTGGGCAGTTACAGTGTCATTTTAATAGAAATACTTAATACTGTCCTACAATGTAAGAAAGTAATTTTGAACTAATATTTGAACAATATATCCATGTCTAATCGCTTTAATTACTATTTTAAATACTTCAACAACATTTTTTTCTGTTTTCTTCATTTTATATAAAATGTATTTCATTGAGAACTTAGTTTCTCCCTTTAGGTGTTACAGTCTTAGAAATGCCCATTAGTGGTGTTGCAAGCAATGACTTTACAATTTGTCTTGTGAATTCCAGCAAAGATATTGCATTCTGATATTGTCTGTAGAGCATCCACAAGTTGACTACTGATCTGTTGATATAAAATCTGATAAGTGGGCAGTACCATTTCTTGGACCATAGTCTAAGTCGATAGAGTCCTCTCAATTTACCAAACATGTCCAGACCACCCATACACGCATATACATTTTTATAACTCTCGGTTGTTGAACAATGAATTTTCTCTTATCCTTAGTACCCCACCATGAGCATGAGCCTAACGAAACTACATCTAGTGTTGCTGCATTTGTTTGCTATAGTGACCTGAGCATTGTCATTCCATTGTCAGATTATTAGGTGTGTCTTTGATGGCATGGCAAGTATCTCTAACGGATTTTTTTTTTCAGATCCTTTGGAGGTGCCTTTTCAATTCCATCAGCTATTATAATTCCAAAGCACGTGATATTTACTGCTGAAAATTTTTACAATAACCCAAAGGAAGTGAAATAATTTTCTATAAACAGTTTACTATCATCAGGTAGCAATCCAACACAAAGCATCTATGCAATAGCATTTCCTAGAGTCACCCCTGGTGCTCGTTCGACTCTCCCTGTATATGGTTCGAACTTTATAAGGTACCCTGCAGGCGTCATCAAGTACGAAGGCTTATACCCAAATCTGATTGTTTTTCATCCTATGAATTGCTTGATACTATGATGACAAAAATATGGTTCCATTGCTTCGTCAACTGAATATGAATTTGAAACAATGTTAACCATGTTCTGGAACATTTCATTTAGACGATTGAAGAGGGGCCTTTGTATATTTTATCATTCTTGTCAATTGTGTTATTGTGATTGAAATGAAGGAAATGATGAACTGTTTCAAATTTGTTTCTGGTGATACAATTTTCAATTGCAATGTTATGGCTATCAGGACGAATCTCCCAGTACATTCTTCACGAAGGCAATTAGAGATATACAGACAAAAGCAAAATGCCAAGGTATTGATACATGTCTTCCATAGATCCTATGATATATGGATAATCTTTCATTACGGCATATTTTACAGTTTCTCGAATTGTGTGAGTAATAAACAACAGTAAGCTAAATGCCACCATTGTCTCGAGTAGCCTACTCACTCACCCTGCGCGGAAGGGGTAATACGTCAGTATTCCGTAGTATACCCCTTTCACCTCTTTCCAGGGGTTGGAGTTAAAACTCCACTTTTGAATACCTCTGCTCTAGGCTTATAGTTTGTAGATTTTTTGCCGTCCATTTCATACCTGCTCCAAGGAGAATTCATCTAACGGAATATATAGAAATTGATATCGTTACTGCTCAGCGTATGATATATCATACCATATTTAGAAACTGACATTGCTATGCTTCTATACAAAGATTCATGTACGCCAAATGGCCTGAATTATTCACGAATACCTAGCAAGTAATATTAGCACTAGTTTTATAATTCATGATATAATTTATATTGAAAATAAGTACCTTTATTCTAATCAATCTTTTCTTTTCCTTAAGATCCAAACTCGAAACCCCATACCAACAAGAGAAACGATCACAGAGCATTCAACAAAATCTGAATCTTAAACCACATCCATGTACTGCCTACGATAAAAATATTGTTAACTTGAAGTCAAAGGGAAATGAATGAAAAAATATTTCTCACCCTGTATTTTTAATCATACGCTTGGCATTAATGGGTTAAAAGGGGTTTCGCGGTGGAAAACATTTGAGAAACACTGCCATAGAGAAAAGAGTTTGCAGATGTGTACATGTGATAACCATAATCGCGATTAGGTCGATAATCTCAAGTAGATACTGTAGTCTACCACTGGTATTAGTATTTAGTTACAGGAATTGATGAAAAGGACATAATTTGTTTTGTGAGGGGACAGCCTATATATTCACTTGCCCATGGCTGATCTTTCTCCATAACTGACGAAAGAAATCCTGAAAAGGCTGATGTGTTGAACGTAGGGTAGTAGGCACATGCGGTACCCAGGACCTCCCACTCTCCCCCGCTGCGTCTTGCCCTGCAAAGAAACAGCTCAGGAAGTGAGGCACAGGCAGTAGTCACCATTTGCAGCTCTATAAATTTCTGTGCCTATCTCGCACTGTATTTCTGCATCAATCTTCAACTCCACATGCATACATTCAGAAACTTGTGTAGCTTCTCTTTCTTGTTCCTGTTTCTTGTTCGAAATCAATTATTGAATTATCAATTAATTCCAATACTTCTTTCCTTAAGGAAATTAGACTTCCTTTTTCTGGGAGAAGGAATTTCTTCCCTTCCTCCTAAGAACTTTGAAGGTATTGCAGTGTCTTTTAGTCTAGGGCTCCTGAATTTTTCATCCTTCATTATTCTGCTTTTTAAAATATCCGATTCATTAAAATCACTATCTTTGAAATGAGTTCCACAAACTCTAGAATTTTTTTGTTGGCACAAAATTTTTGCGCTTCATGCAAGCAACCCATTTGTTGTACAAACTTCTGTTCTTGTCCTTATCAGGGAATATATAGTAACAAACACTTCTATGTACACCAAAATTATTTGAACAACCGTAAGCACTGCAAGCAGACATCTTCACTTACACTACACAATAAACAATACAAGGGAATATAAGACAAACTGTCATACCTCACACAGTTGCTTTGTGATATAACAATATCGCACGACTGACATGCGTGACTGAGAAGCAAGCCGAGCTGAAACTGTTAGATGCGTGGTGCACGGTAGCTGCGTGACGTCACAGCCTATCAACATTCAACTTTAAATTGCTCACAGAAAGAGAACGGGTGGACATAAAGACATTCGGTTTTCAACACTGCATTCAGTGTGAACCATATTTCATTTCAAGATAAAGTAAAAAATTTCGTTCAGTTCCACTATGTATATTTTTATTTTATGAGGTAAATTTTTATGTAACTACCTCTTTTGATCTCATTATGTACCTAAATTGTATCAGTATGTAATTATTTAATTCTGATCCAGTTTTATGTTCAACTATGTAAGCAAGTTTTAATCCTGGTTGAGTGTAAGAGAAGGTGTTACGGCCTTAACTCTGCCAGGTTAAATAAAGCCATTATTATTATTATTATTATTATTATTATTATTATTATTATTATTATTATTATTATTATTGTTATTATTATTATTATTATTATTATTATTATTATTATTATTATTATTATTATTATTATTATTATTTAATGATGCCATATTTTGAAGGTGGTTGAAAACTAGAGTTCTATGGTATATTTTGACACTCAGGTTGATGAGGTGATTAAGACATCTGAAATTAATTAATAGATGATTTTAAGAGCGACAGTTAAAAAGAGTTAATTGCGAAGCAACAATAGTGCTTTTCTGTTAATTCTTACGATGTTGAAGGTGGAAGAACGGAGTCAGATGCTGAAGTCAACTCATCGACACATTACATGGCATGGCATGACCGTATATACTATGTAGAAAGTGGATGGGAAGGGGGAGGGGAGTCTTATTGAGACCAGGCGAAACAACTCGATAAATAGTTAAATGGTAATATGATATAGAGGATTTTGAAGGTTTGGAACTTGTCAATTTAACAATTGTGTGTTTAGATTATAATTTTTGGCAATGAAAAATTCTCAAAAAACCAAAATTGTATTAGGAAATAAACAATGGAACAGGTTAATAAGTTCAACTACTTTGACTGCATTATCTCTTATAGCGAGGCAAATGACATTGAAAATAAATTACATAAATTTCAAGAACTAGTAGGTTCAATAAAGAAAACTTGAATAAGAAAAGTAAGACCAAACATAATAATAAAATCTTATAAAACCTTGGCCATTCCAACACTGACATATGGATTAGAAACCTGGACTCTCAAATATCAACAGTTACAGGGATAAACACTACAGAAATGAAATTATTACGACCTCTAATAGGATATAACCTACTAGATGCAGTGAAGACATAAGAAAAGAACTTAATATTCAAAAAGCAGAGAATACAGAGAAAGATGGCAAGAACATTTACTGTGTGTGGAATAACACAGACTACCTAGATGACTATACAATTACAGAGAAAAAGGAAAAAAGAAGAATTGGAAGTCCAACAAAACGTTGGAAGGACCAATTTTGAAATATGTGGAGTCAGAACACCTTAAGACCTAAACCGAATAGTTTATGATGGTGGTGGTGGTGGTGGTGGTGGTGGTGGTGGTGGTGGCAGCAGCGATGGTGGCGGTGGCAGTGGAAACAAATGATAGCGACAACTACTAATTCCACTGTTGGGATATCTGGCCGACATACGGCTGAGCACTAGAATCCAGAATATAAAGTAAAGGTTATCTTAAAAATAAAGTACAATTTGATTTGCGGAGATAATACAAAACGGTGATAAACTTAAAAATGAAGTGTAATTTTATTTGTGGAGAAACATGACATGAAAGTACTATGAAAAATAATTGAAATGAAGTAAATAATATTTTTGCATAATCATATTTTTTTGTTGCATTTACAGATATTGTTGTTAGCTTTGAAAGTTAGAATTCTCACACAGAAACTTGTTGCTAGGGAAACCATTCTTCATAACATAAAACTATACTGAAATGGACCCTTTACAGTGCACTTATTGTTACTTAATTACCATTACAAATATATATATATATATATATATATATATATATATATATATATATATATATATATATATATATATATTACAAGACTTTGGAATAATATTGCTCTAAATTTTCAATGCAAAATATATTGTATTTGCAATCTTAAAAATATGATCATGCAAAAAAATGTTGTACAATACATGTTTGTGAAGTGCATTACAAAATCTTGGAAATTGAAAAACGAGCAGAGTGAGTTTTGCAAACTTTTCCTCGATATTATAAAAAGTACTTCCCAACCTTTTACAAGTGATTGCGTAAAATGGACAACAAATGTCTCAATACCATTAGACAAATTTTGTTAGTGTCCTCAGAAAATTTAAGAGAAAGAAGAATGGTTTTGGTTAACTTAAATGAAGTTCCCCTGGCGCCAAAAATAAGTCCTTATTTTACTTCTCATGTATTAATATTAATACACTAAAGTGAGAATACGTGGATTGTAAATAAACTTCTTATTGTCGTTAACGTTATTAGCTTGTTGATTATCCTTCTCAAACTGGGCAATTGGGTCAAGAATGAGGCTTCTTTGATTCCGCTAATTGATGGCTGTAATGTCTGCTCTTCCAGTTGACCCATCCTTGGCCAAGCAGTGCACTTCTTCATAAATCTCCCACTTTGGCTTCCGAAGATTGGTTGCAATGAAGCTTTTCACTTTATGGTGGCGATTGTTTCTTAGTAACTTCCCTTTAGGGCAATAACCCAAAACATGCCCAAGGATTTTTACTTCATTGCATCCCAGAAGGAACGACCTGGTACAGATTGTATTGCTGCGATGTTTGTGGACATTTTTATGTCATTGGTCCACTGAGGATAATATCCCTCTTCTATTACTAATCCAAGAGTTGTTTTTTGGATCTTCATTGTAAGTCACCATCTTTTTGAGGAAGATGACACCAGTTATCAAATGATCTCCACTGTAACTCAGATCTTAAAATTCGTCCTGTCATCGAATGTGCTTCTGCATTATTTTGATTGTTTAATTGTGAAAGAGTTTCTTGTTTTCAGTTTCAAGATTCATGGCCTTCTTTATTTTAATAGATATAACCTAGAATATGTTTGGAAAACTTAATTTTTTTCACTGTTTCATTTCGGACTAAAGATTTTTTTTTTAATTCAGTTTAAAAATGAAAATAACCATAATGCCTTATTGGAGTAGAAAGTCTGCTCTTTTCAATGGTATCTATATTTTAAAGAAATAATACATACTTTTGGAAATACAAGCTTTCAAATTTTGTACTTTTTCTTTTTTTGGCCCACTGTGTATTTATGCTTCCTATATATGCTATTTCGCCACATACTGTATTGCTCCTGAAACCTTTCAGGTTTTCACACTCCTAACCTAAACCATGTAAAACCAATTCTAGCATTTCTATCTCATATATTGTTACACTGAAATGGGCAGACAGAATAAGAAATGAAGCTGTGTTAGAAGGAGTGGGTGAAGAAAGTATAAGTATGATGCTGAAACTGATCAGGAAGACAAAAAGGAATTAGCTGGGTTACTGGCTGAGAAGAAACTGCCTACTGAAGGATGCAGTGGAAGGAATGGTGAATGGGAGAAGAGTTCAGGACAGAAGATATCAGATGATAAGACAACATTAAGATATATGAATCATATGCGGAGACAAAGTGGAAGGCAGAAAATAGGAAAGATTGGAGAAGCTTGGTTAGCATTGAAAGACCTGCCCTTGGACAGAACACTATGAATGAATGTCGTTATATATAGTTCTTGGCTCCATACAGTTTTAACTTTTATGTAATTTTGTATTGAAGATTTCGTTATTCATACTAAACATTTGTTTTCACTTTCGTGATTTTTCTCGCCACAGTCCAATTTTATCCAATTCATTTTTTTATTGCCATTCATTACCAAATATCTGTAACAAATCTTAAATATCTCGTTCGTTATCTTTTATTCTTGAAATTCTAAACCATAATTTTGCTACTCTTGCCATAATTTCTCCAGTATTGCTACATCTACCATGATCCAACATTACTGTTTTCTTGATGCCTAATTAGGGAGCTGCAAGTGAAACTCGTTCAAATATATCCTGTATTACGTCAATTTTCTCCGAACTATTATTAAAATGTCCCTATACCTCAACTTCATAAAACATTCTGTTTTCCACCATTGAACTGTAAAATGTTATTAAGAGTTTTTATGCCAGTGTTTGGTGTTGTAGTTATGTTAATAACCAGGGAACGGATTTATATGGACTAAAAATATATGAAATATGTAAATATATATGTAGTTATTTTTACCAAAATATGGAATTAAATATGGACTTAAAATTATAAAAAAATGACTATGTACGTTAAATATTGGTACATTTTAATCAAACTAAACAAAAAATATAATGGACGTACCTTATCTTCCAATGTAGTTTCAACAAAACACAATTTTTATTGTCTGTTACCATAACAATAGGTTACAAACATTTCTTTCAAGTGCTGAAAAGTGAATCTTCTTCTATTGTCTCTGAGGATAGATTTATACTGACTAAAAGAGCGTTCGACGTCACAAGAAGTAACTGGTACATAATTCAATTTCACAATGTCTGCTGGGGATAAGTCCAAGTTAATCTTCACTGTTGATTCACCACTCATCACAGCAACAACCTTTTGTAGTTCTTCATATCCAGGGTTTTTTTAAAGTACAGTGTCCACCTTAGCTCTTACTGCATCTGCAACTTTACCTCTACCACGATTCAGTTGTTCCACAGTACTATTTATAATTTCAAAACTTTCAGATAGTGAAAGGTGCCTATTTTGGAGACTTTTGAGCGTTTTTATGATGCATGAAAATGTATGCTGAATGTGAGCTAAGTCATTCTTCACACTTATGTCACAGGTAACTGTTTTCGCAGTATCAATTGAGACTGCATCTTCAGAGTCCAATGCAAGGAGAACATTGTTAATAGAGTCTATATGTTCGGCATAATATTCAACTGCTTCTAGCCATGTACCCCATCTAGTTAAAATTGGCTTTGGTGGCAATGGAATTTCAGGGTACATTTCTTTCAACACGTTAACTCTACTGGGAGTTTTGAGAAATACTTTTTTCACTGATGAAATCAACAAATCTACTTTAGGGAAATTGTCTCTGACCACTTCTGCCACACGATGAAATGCATGCGCCACACAAGTAAAATGAGTCAATTTAGGATATACAACAGATAATGCTTGTCCAGCTTTGACCATATAAGGGGCAGCATCGCTAATAAAGAATAACACATTATCGTACATAATACCCTTTGGCCACAGGATACCCATAGCTTCGTTGAACAGTTTAACTATAGTTTTGTTATTGCACTTTTCTAGAACATCACAATGTAAAAGAATTCGTTCAGAATATTGTTCACTTAACAAACCGATAACTACATTACCAACAAGTCTACCTTCTTTGTCGGGAGTCTCATCAATGGAAACCCAAATTGAACTATCTTTAATTTCATCTCTTATCTTCTGTATTGTCTCATCGTAGATGGATGGAGCATACGTCTTCCTAAGTGTTGACTCATCCGGGATTGTATGTTGAGTATATTTTTCAAGGAATTCCCTGAAGACCTTATTCTTTAGTTTGTAGAGAGGAATATCAGCAGAGATGAGAGAACGACACAGGTCGATGTTAAACTCAGATCTTACATTCGATGTTGTTGGTTGTGTTAAAAACAATTGTCTCTGCTTGGAATTTAGTTGTTTGTTGGCCTGATGTTTACTAGTTGTAATGTGTTGTTGCACCAGGAACTTTTGTGTAGATGATACTGCACACTGACACAAATTACAAAATAATATTTTATTGTCAGTTGATAAACCATCTTCTTTAAATTCTGAAATGTAACTTGTTAGTTTTGATTTTAAATTGACTGAATGACGTACTTTTGGCATATTTACCGTCTTTATAGTATGATTTACAAAACTGAACCTATGTGTACTCTGACTGGCATTTAACTGTTGAGCTGCACAACTGAAGTCTGTTAAAAATTTTAAATTAAATTAATACAGTTTTGTAACTTACTTTCCCATTGTTGATAGGACTGCTAATTTTCAAATAACTCTGATGTTAAAGGGATTACTGAACATGTGTTTAAATCTCTATTGTTGAAATGTATTTTTAAAAGTTAATGGAATTTTGTTTTGTTTTATTGTTAAACCTAATATAATATGGACTGTTTTATATGAAATATGGAAAATATATGGAAATTAACGAAAATATGTACTAAACTCTAAAATATGGAAAAATATGGAAAATAAAAGTAGGATTTTTCAACCCTACACATTGTGAAACATAAAGATAATGCAAAATATAAATTATATTAGCTTTATAAGTAAATATGTATTTACATATAAATCCTTTCCCTGTTAATAACATATCTTTGTTTACAGATACATGGGATTCAAACGTGTTAAGTAATCTGTATCTTTTCTTCAAATATGGCCGTGGGAGACATATTGTATTGATGTCTCCTCTAATACAATTACAGAACGAAAATGATCAAGGTGAGTAATGTAGTGACACAGTTATGTTTTCTAATTTCGTATGCAATACTTCAGTTTGCAAAGATATTGCATTGTGGTTTTTAAGATTAAGATCTGAATAACATTATACTTTTAAAATTTTATCTTAACTATGCATGTCATCTTTTCTGATTGGTTAATTTTTTTAATGCCAATCACTTAGCTGTAATAAGCCATTGGCTCTTCCTGAATGTTGTCGGCTTAAAATAATCCATTTTTAGTTTGTATGTATTATAGTACAAACCGAGAGTCTAGGACAAAAACTTTCGAAAAGGTTTAGTAACTGAGTCAGTAATGCATTTATTGCAATGCCATTTGGAACAAATGACAGATAGTATCAATAAATCTCTACATTGATTGTAATTGATTCTCAATAGCATGCTGATAGTTAACTTGTATCATGCAGGAATGTCATTTGGTTTTATCTTCTGCACCAACAGAATTTTGTATGCACTAAGGCATAACCTTTTGTGAACAACATTACGAATGGTCGACTTAGGAATTCCTAGTTCCCTGCTGATACATTGAACAGACTTAGTTGGACTGCTCTGGAATGCTTCTCGAACTGTTTCGATTTGTTACTCAGGGGCTCTCTTACCACATACTTGTTTATAAGAGAGCCAGTTTCAAGCAGTGTTCATGCCACTCTATTATTATGTGTCTCTCTGGTGGTTGTGGTTGTATTTTTGTCAAAATCTTTTCTGCATTGTCACAGGAAACTTAATTAACTTAATTCTGCAAGCCAGTAGAAAAACTCAACTTCCTGTCGCACCATAAATGCCATTTTGACTGTCAATTGTGTCCAAACAAATTCTTCAAAAGATATTCATTCAGTAATTGTACTATGGTCTGATGAAAATGGAAAGAAAATTAATTAATCCAAAACTTTTATTATTTCTTTCTCATGTGAAACTATTTCCTTAAAATATAATTATTGTCTTAATAATGTCATAATTATTAGGAAAGACTGTATTAGAGATCTTGTGTCCTACTTGATTCTAAATTGTATTTTCATGGTCATGTTCAGTATATTTTTAATCATTCAATAAGAATGCTTGATCTAATTAGGTCTATAAATTACCTTATTCTTTTTCTATTCCTATGTCTCTATTAATTTTATACTATACATTGGTTAGATCTAAACTTGAATATGCATCTATTGTCTGGAATTACATTACTTCCACCGACTCAGTTAAATTGGAAAATATTCAAAGAAAATTTATTTCTTTGTGTACTTTTCGATTTTTACCCAATTCCTGTGTTTATAATTATGAAATTAACTGCAAATATTTAAATTGTTGTAGTCTATATGCCAGGCACCAAGATCTCGATTATTTACTTTTTTTTAATGTCATTAAGGGTGAACTTGATTGCAAATCTCTCTTAGGTAATATCAGTCTTCGAATTGCTACAAAAGGATTAAGATTTCAAAAAAAAAAAAATTGCACTAGAAATTCAAAATCTCTTTCTCCGGTCTTTATTTAATTATCCTCTTTATCATTTATATTCATTGCATTTTATAATAATTTAATATTTTCTATTTTTTGTATTTTTGTCTTTTTGTGTTGTATTGTGCTGAACTTTAATCGGCCTCTGGCTGTTGTTCAGGACATAAATATTAATAATAAGTTGTTAATAATAATAATAATAATAATAATAATAATAATTTTTTTCTCTTGGTCATCAGTTGCCAGTCTCATATCCTACATATAAAAAATATCACGAGTTGCCACTGAAGTACAGTGTTCTTATTTAAAGGGACAGGAGCAGAATATGAACAAAATAATAAAAAGGCAACAAAGTTTTCCACTTATATCCAAATCTTTTCACTCAATACCAAGTACAATGTTCTACATAGTATCATCCCCTGACTCTGAGATCAGCCATTGTTTGTAATAGAATAACCACGCAAGTCACTGTAGTATGTTAATGCATGTTCATTTGCAAGGTATTTGCACAACTTATCTTAGCATGTTTAACAGGTAGGTCTTGATAATGGACAGGAACTTATCTGATGGCTGTTAAGCTACGGTTTGGCTACGATGATCTTCGTCAAACGAACATCGCTGACACTTGAAATCGCCAGCGGTCATCGTCAGACAGTGGTTTCTTTATTGGCGAACTTCGTAGGTGGATAGTAAATTGTTTTGTATAGTTGACCATGTCTGATCAGCTGATAAGTGGATGACAATATGATAACGTTATAATATAAGTTTTGCCTTGAAAAACAAGTACGGATCTTTAAAGTAGTTAATGTCATGTTTAGAAATAGATATACAGAGGAGTCTTTTAATTCATTGATATTAAGACATCTTGAAAATGAACCCACCAATTTTAAGAAATATTTCAGACTTTCTCCCGAACAATTTCATTTTGTTTCAAGTTCAATTGAAAATGATACTGTAAAATTACCCACAAAATTTATTCACAAACCAATAAGCCCAGCTGAAAGATAAGCATAACTTTAAGGTAAAAACCAATGGTATAAACACTTTATTTTTACTTTTTACAATGCTATTTTTTTTCATTTAGGAGCATTTATTTAGGAAATAATGTTACAAATAAAAAAAATGTGAGAAGGAGATTGTTGCACTTCTCTCCTTTGCTCGGAATTCCACTTCACTTACTATTTCACACTGAAACTTTTGCTTCAGTAGCTAAATCTGCCGTATCGTGTGTGTGTCCTTCAATTATGAATCACTTTACTCAATTGTATTAACAGTTCTGGTTGTTGCAAAATATAGATTTGTTATTGTTTACGTTGGTTCTTTTTTTGGCTCATGTCGAACAGGGATTTGTGTTTAATCAATTAATATCTCGTCTTGATTAGTGGAGAAATTGCAGAAAGATTTCTGTTTTACCGTCATTATGGTACGTATGATGTATAAATCACATGTTATTAAATGATTTAATTCATGACCTACTGTAATTTTACAATTGGTTTCTTGGCAATGATCGCCAGGTTTTTGCCTCCAAGGCAAACGCCGACGATGTTTGTCGAGCCCAGCGATGTTCGTTGACGTTCATCGCCGTAAAGAAACTATGCACATTCAAATTAACGGGACAGAATCCCAGCGAAGATCGCCGTAGCAAAACCGTAGCTTTAGACTTAATGAGCCTGACTTCGTGCAACTCTATGCCAAAAATAGTTTTGTAGGCTCTCACAGTTTATAAGTATTGGTTACTAAAACTAAACTTCTTATACCAATTGTATGATTAGAATCTTCAATATACCATTTCTTGAAGGAACAACCCAAAATCCCCAAAGAAGTCCTTCAACATTTGCCTATTTACTTCCTGGTCTCTCTCTCTCTTGACTTAATCTTACATTGCTGCTTCTTCTTCTTTTTCAATATTTCCAAAATGTTGATCGCATGGAACAAAGCCCAATTACAGTAATAGGGCCTTTCTTTGACAAATTAATTGAAGTTTATTTAGGCAATTTTATTTCTCTTTCTCTCAGATAATTAAACTTTTTTTGCCATCTCATACATTTTCAAACATACTTATCAGATTTTAAAACATATTTCGAGTTAAAAAAATGCTTAGTTAATGAATGATATTTCATGTGATTTTATACATCTTATTGCAATAATTGAAGGAAAGAGTAACACCTTATTACTTACATATGTTTTTTTGATTGGACAAGATATCCAGTATCATTTTCTCACTTTCACAGTGGAGCCTTTGGTTCCTCCTTATCACCAACAGTTGTTCCACCCAACAGGGAATTATAATGTATTAAAAAGTGAAAATGACTATTAATGTTACATGTGCTCTTCTCCAACTGAGCGCTTCACTGTATCAAATAAATATTGTCGATTTTTTAACAAGATCCTAAGATCCTTGTTTGAACTAGAGAGATGTGCAATCACTGATTCTGTAGGATGCTTCACATTTGTCCACTTCTCCATTTGTGATCACTTCTATGGTCATCAGTTGTAAGTTGAATGTCATCACCTGCAATAATACCAGCTGCGCTAACACTTACACTATTATCCGTAGTATTAGCAGGTCCTTCATTATTACTAATATGTTTACTTTTATTTTGTTCTGTACTTTTAAAAAAGGAATGGATATCTCGTGAACTCATTGTCACATGATGTGAATTGAATGAACACTTTTTAGAAAATGTTCCAGGCTTGTTCCAGTTCTTTCTTACCCATACCAAAAAAAAAGATAAATTGTATAATGAATGCATTTATTACTTAGAAACATAATATTTACGTAAACGTTGATTTTTGTACTAATTTTCAGAATTATGCTTTCTTCATGTCTAATGCTAGAGAGAGACAGTAGCCTATATCACTCAGATCTGCCCTCCCCCCTTATGCCCCCCTTATATCTCCGCCTATACTGTGCATGCTGTTGTATTAACAGTGAGGAATCGTGTGACGAGCATAAGTGTAAGCCGTTCTTCATATGTTTCCTTCCTGTAACTTTAATTTCTTTGTATGCTGACATCAGCTGTTAAAGCGGTGCATTATGTTGATTTGTGTAAAGAATTAGTGTTTTGCTATGCAGTTATTACTAGTCTGTTGAGTGTGTATTGCTAAATATTCAATAATAATTGATAGAAGTTTGTCGAATTCAAATAAAATACTGTTTTTATTGTATATTTTTTTTATTTATTATTGTTACATGGCATAGAGTCATAAAGACTTTTGACATAGTCAACAGTAAACTGGTAAAACAATAAATACAATCCTTTAAATTTGCTCCAAAAAAGAATTATCAAAATTTGTCTATATAAACCTTTTGATTATCCAACAAACTTAATTTTTCAGGAATTTGGTGTATCAAATCTAGAACAAATTTATAAACAAACATTGCTGATTTACTTCCATAAAAACCACAATAAATATAAATTTGATCCTCTCGAATACCATACGAGACAAAACTACAGTTTCTTTATAAATACTCCCAAATGCCATACAACTGCTGGATTAAAACACAGCAGAAATTTTGGACCCAAAATATCTAATTAATTAATTAATTAGAGCTTACCCTGAGCTAAGTACACTTCACACACATAGATTTAAGAAACAAATCAGATTAATTATTTAAGCTAATTGAGTTAAAAATTGATACTCTAATATTTATGTACTTTTGTATTTTCTATTTGTATATAGACTCTAATATTACATGCTGTATTATTTTACCATTTATTAATGTTATTGTGCTCAATGAACTCTCTTAATTTTGTGATATATTTTATATAACTGATCTGAACTGCTCCCAAGCACGAGCTTCTGCTCTTTCAGGCTGCAATGCCTAATGTAGCTCAAGTGTAAAGTATTAAATAAATAAATAAAAATAAATGAATAACAGTTTAAAATACAGTATTGTTCAAATCTAAAAATTCATTAATATTGTAAAAAGCTTTCTGGATCAGTCAACCAGAGACAAGCCGTTCTAAGATATTCTTTTCAAGATAAAAATTTCTCTAGGCAGCATATTCTAAGAGCACTGATAGTGTAATCTTTCATTGTCTTTGACAGTACATTTAGGAATGTCAAAAGTAATCTTTCCTAAAACCATAAGAGTGTGAACAACTTGTGACCTCATTAGAATTTCTCATTTCGTAGCCATATGTAATTACTTCAAGAATATATAATCCAATTGCAGTCATGATTTCCTCTTTCAGAAATAATGGTTTACTGTGAGTCATTCAAGACGAACCAGTTATGGCTCTTATTGCCCTTTTTTGAACTAAAAATATCTTCTTGATGTGGCAACTTGTTTTAGTTTTATTTCATTATACAACATGTCCAATTACACAGCGTAATACTACATGCCATGGTTTTCTTATTAGGATTTTATAAATATTTTTCTTATTTATATACTATCCAGTAATAATAGTTAATGTTCGGAAAGTTTGGACAGTTTTATAGTTCATATTCATAAATAATATTGTTGTAGTCAAGAAAATAAATATAAACACATCCGTTACCTTATCATTTGATAAACACATCCATTATTTTATCATTTGATAGCTCCAACTTATACACTACCAGTACTTCCAAATTACATTAAACTAAATGCTTAAAAAAAAAGGCCATTTGTAAATAGTACCAGCATATATACACGCTGACCACTTATAAGGAAATAGCAGATATTATAGGAGTAGTCACTAAACAAATCTATTTACCATACAATAGCGATTGTACAATCTACATACTTAGACTTCAACAAACAAAATTTGATAACACAATCCCAAGGGAAAATATGTAACTCTCAGCATCAAAATCCACAGTTAATTCCCGATTTACCACGAAAATCGTCTGTAGCTGCATTTAGATTGGCAACAGGCCATGATTGTTTGGCCAAACACCTGCATAGAATTGGAATATATCAGACCCCTAACTGCCCATTGTGCAACTCAAACCAAGAAATGGATTCGGAACACCTCAAAATCTGTGCTTCAGTGGCTGGTCACAATAATATCTTTGAAAAATATTGGAGTGCAAGAGGTCAAATGCCTGGCATTAGAAAACAACAATAGCGATTTGCCTTTCATGGGCTGTAGCACCATGGATTTACTTTTACTTTTTACTTTTTAGCAAATACTATATCCAAACTGAATGATTAAAGATCACCAATATTCACTATAGCTATAAGCAGAATTATTCCAACTAAGATCGTGTGCACACATTAAATTAAATTAAATAATGAAGAAGATAAATATGTGACAAAATTACAAATTGATACAGATAATATGTCGATTACGTTTTAAAATAGGCCTAATTCAGTTAGATAGAAAATACTCCATCACTACATGAATAATATAGGCCTACATTCCCTATTAAAATATATATGGCCCTTATTAGAAATATAAATTAACAAAAGCTGATAATTAAGAACAAGCAATAAACACACACAGTATATATATAATACATACTACATACACATATATACATTTATCATTTATGTATACTTAAGCACACACATTGATGGTGTTCAGTTAAAGGGAGACAAGTCATAAAATGAGTTTTGAGATAAATTAAAATTAAACTTCGGTCCCTTATTGCAAATAATTTTCTTCACAAACAAAACATATCAAATGCTGGTATTATTTTGTTTTCCTCACACACACTTGTAGAATTTAACTTAATGTGTTCACAAAAAATGACAACTCTCTATACCCAAACCACATCAGTACATACATGCATACATACATACATACTCACACATGTACATAGGTATTACATGAGGGGGGAAAAAAAAAACATAAAAAAACAGCAAACAAACACGAAGAGAGAATAAAGTTTTTACAAATGTATCACTATAATCAACAATAGCCCATACTTACAAAAAAAAAAAAAAAACTACAAACATACAAAATACAAACATACTACTACACATAGACAATATTATCATGGCTGGTCATGATAATATTTTTGAAAAATATTGGAGTGCAAGAGGTCAAATGACTTTATTGTCAAACGCCTGACATTAGAAAATAACAACACATAGACAATGCATACTTAATTCACCATTAAGCTTCAATTCATATGTCACCACCTCCTCTTCCACTCACTTCTACCCTCATTCATCTTCGCCCATAGAAGACACTGATGCGCAACAAACCAGATAGAAGCCTCATGACCACTTGCAATGAAGCATCTCTCTTCAAAATGGTCGTATAGATTGCTTAAAATGTAATAGTTTTTAACATATTTTGACACTTAACATTATAACACATCCGTTATCTTATCATTTGATAGCTCCAACCTATACACTACCGGTACTTCCAAATTACATTAAACTAAATGCTTAAAAAAATTAAATTGTTATTAATTAATTAATTATTAAATTATAAATTCTCTAAATAAATAGCTTTAATAAATTTTCGATAGTCATTCATGAACTTTCCTATTAGTTGCGTTTTATTTGCAGGCCATGTTATTCTCTTTTGAATTATATTTCTTTTTAGTTTCTTTCTGTCCTCGTCGAGTTTGTTACATTCATATAAGATGTGATTAAGGTATATGTAACCTTTACATACAAAAAACTTTGTTTTGCATAATTTTGCTTTGTAAAATTTTTATAGAATTGAGAATGGTACAAGAAAGAGAATGAAGTGAACAGATCCCGTGAAATAATTTCTAAATTGTATATAAAAATTACTTTGTCTATAATTTTGACATACAACTTGAAACATGATAGCTCATGCAGTTTTTAAGATAGAGCCACAGTTTTTTCACTGTTTTGTAGCTAAAACTATTGTTTAGTGCCTGACATAGAGCTATTTTTTATTTTTATTTACATTAATTAAATATTACCATATATGTAACTTATACTAATATTTTATGTTGCATAAATCATGTAAAAAATCCATAGATAATTATTAACTATATTAATGTTATTTTACTCATTTTAAGGCACTGGGGGACATTTCAAGCTTCAAAATGACACCAATATCTTCTTGGTATCACCACATTTGGCTGAGATATCATGTTTAAAAGAATTAAATATTCTAAAATTACTATTTGGAGGAAATGAACCACAAACTTTCAGAGTCTACAAGACTTCATCATCATATGTCACCCCTTAAGCAGTTTCATGTCGGTCCAGTTTCAGCTTCTTTCTGCCTCTCAAATACCTCCTCCTTGTTTTAACTTCAGGTGTTGAATGTATTTTTTGGCATTTTTGTCCCTATTTTCCATTGATGAAACAAATCCTGCGATGGTGTTTGTCCCAGGGTTTTTACCCATCCTCCTCAGAATTTTAATTTCTACTTTTGGACTCTTATTAAAATGACGTACATCACTGACACACAAATTTACAGTTTTATGACTAACAGTAAAAGATTATAAATTACTTCATTGTGTAAAAAAGTGTTTTCAATCTAATGATCATGACCTGATATCTATGCATCTATTTTGGGACTAGAAAGAAGTTTATTTTACAAGCAATGCTGGACGAGGGGATTGACTGCTACGAGGATCAGTCCAAAAGTAATCCACAATATTTATTTAAAAATTACATTTTTATCCTACAGCTTTGCTATTTTCATAAAATGTAGATACATCCTTCAGGAACAATACGTCACTTTTCCACATAATCCCCGCACCTTTCAACTGCCTTACACCACCTTGGAATGAGGGCCTGTATACCTGCATGATAAAAGTCTGGACCAACACGTCTGAGCCACTCTTTAGTAGCATGCACGAGGGAGTCATCATCTTCAAACCTCGTTTCTTCAGTTTACCAAAGCGATGGTAATCTCATGGTGCCAGATCAGGACTGTAAAGCGGATGTTTCAATGTTGTCCATCCAAGTTTTCTGATCTGGTCTGTGGTCTTGTGACTGACATGTTGCCATGCGTTGTCGTGCAATAGCAGAACATTCTGCTTCTCCCGATGTGGTCGAACACAACTCAGTTGAGCTTAAAGTTTCTTGAGAGTTGTAACATATGCATCAGAATTAATGGTGGTTCCATGTGGCATAATGTCCACAAGCAAGAGTCTTTCTGAATCGAAAAACATAGTAGCCATAACATTTCCTGTCAAAGGCACAGTTTTGAATTTCTTTTCTTCGGTGAATTTGCATGATGTCACTCTATTGTCTGCCTCTTTATCACCGATCAAAATTGTGGAGCCATGTTTCATCTCCTGCCACAATTCTTGCAAGAAATTCATCTCCACCATTCTCATACTGGTCCAGAAGTTTGGTGCACACTGTTTTTCTGGTTTCTTTGTGGGCTTCTGTTAACATCCTCGGAACCCACCTGGCACAAACCTTTTTTAACCCCAACTGTTTCAATACTCTGCATACAATTGCTTCTTCTATTCCAAATTGGAGTGAAAATTCTTTCACTGTTACACATTTGTCAGCCACACCTATGTTATTAAAGCGCCGCACATTGTCAGGTCTTCGTGCAGTGCAGGGTTTTCCACTGCAAGGAGTATCCCGAATATTGGCGTGGCCTCTTTAAGAAGATAATCTGCTTGCCCTCTGACTAACCGTACTATGATCGACAGCTGCATCTCCATACACCTTTTTTCAAACTCTTGTGAATGTTTCCCACTGTCTCGTTCTCACAGCACAGGAACTCGATAACAGCACGTTGCTTCTGACAAATGTCAAGTACAGCAGCCATCTTGAAAAAGTGCCAGCATGGTGCCACTCACGGGAACGACTTAAATTAAATTAGAATTCAAGGGGAAAGGATGTATCTTTGACCTCCATAAATTGCAAAGGTTTAGAATAAAAAATAAGTTTTAAAAAATGTTGTGCATTACTTTTGGAGTGATATTCTTAGAAGTGACCGTGGCTGATGACACAGAATTTTGGAAAATGGGACTTATCTGAAAAACCACGGGGCATAAATCGAAAATTCTTATATCAAATTAAAGGGGAGAAAATTCTCTATTAAAATAGTTATCATCATCATCATCATCCATCACGAATTAGGCCTCTGTAGACCTGTTTCGGCCACATCTAGCAGTCTTCTAAAAGGTCTTCCTGGTCGACGATGTCCTCTAGGTTTATACTGCATCATAATTTTTGGGATTCTTGAATTTTCCATTCTTCTTACATGATCTAGCCAATTGAATTTGTATCTGCTGATTTTTTCTTCTACTGACTCTACTTCTAATTGTTCTAAAATTTCTTCATTCCTTTTTCGGTCTAAAAGAGTATAGCCTGCTGTCCTGAAAAATTTCATTTCTGTTGCTTTGATTCTGTTCATGTCTTTTTTCTTTAACGTCCAAATCTTGCTTCCGTATAAAAGGGAGGGTAATGCTAGTGTATTATATATTTTTATTCTTGTAGATTTGTGTACTAATTTAGCTTTTAATGTATTGTTTATTATTCCTAGAATTTGTGTAAATTTGGTAATTTTCTTGTTCACATCTTTTTCATTTTGATAAGATATTTCACAACCCAGATAATTAAAATTTTGTACTTGTTCGAGGCATTGGTTATTGTGTATTATCTTACTTCTGACTGGGTCTTGTCCTAAAAATGCCATTACTTTTGATTTTTGTGCTGAAATTTCCATCCCAAAATCTTTTAATATTTTATTTAATGTATATAATCCTCTTTGTAAATTGTCCTCTGAATTGGAAATTATGACTTATCATCAGCTAGAGTAAGGTATTTAATGTTAGAGCACTGGTTATTTTGATTCCTGATGTGTAGATTTGGTTCCATTTTAAAATAATTTCATTTATATAAATATTAAATAAAGTTGGTGATAGTGGACAACCTTGTCAAATAGTTATATTTTGAAAATTCTAATTTTTCATCATTTTTTGCGTTTTGTGGGTGTACATATACCTTAATTGTTTGCTCCCCTTCCCTACAGGGACAGGTTGAGTCTTCAGTGATGTGGAATTGTTGGTAGTATGCTCTTAGTCTTCCATGTCCTGTTAACATTGTAGTGAGGTTTGGTGTCAGTTTTATCCTTAGTTTAAGGCTTTTTGCGACTGTAGGAAAGTATTGTCTGGTTTCTTCTCCTTGCATAGTGTTTTTCCATTCATTTTCCCATTTTGCTATACTTTCCTCTCGCAATATTTTCTGGATGGTACTTTTTGGAACCTTTTTGTAGCACTCCAACTCTTGTAGTACTGTTGCCCTTTTTGCCAGTTTGTCGGCCATTTCATTCCCTTGTATCCCTATGTGAGCCTTAACCCATTCTATATCTATTGTGTAGTTTTGTTTACTTAGTATTCGCAATTTCTCCCTAATTGCTTCTATTAATTGATTATGGTTTTTAGTATTCCGTAGTGAATCTAGTGTGACTTTACTGTCTGTGTATATTGCTACATTTTTAGGGCTGTTCAACATTAGATCTATTGTCTCAATTTTTTCCCTTGCCTTGAAGATTGCTAGCTGCTCTGCCTCATTGTTAGAACAACGTTTGTCTAATTTGTACTGTAGCTGGTGTACTATTTCATTGTTGATGAATATTGCTATTCCAGAGCCTACCCCTTGTTCTGTTCTGCTTCCTTCCGTATATACTTCAATAGTATCTTCTTTAGGTTTGCCTCCTGTATTGTAGGAAAGTCCACTGGGTGAGGCCATTTCTTGTAATTTATTAGAATATCTATTTGCCATTCTGAACTTTGTTTTATTATTTTGTACTCGTCAGCGATTTCTCGTAGTTTGTAAATGATGGGTGTCAGTCCTGTCAATACGCAGAGAGCTTCAGTGGAAGTGGTGCCAAATGCTTTAGCTATTTTTATATTTATTATTTTTTGCACTCTTATGTACTTCGTGCAGTTATATTTCCTATTAATAATAATAATAATAATAATAATAATAATAATAATAATAATAATAATAATAATAATGGCTTTATTTGACCTGGCACAGTTAAGGGTATAAGGATCGGAATTAAGTAATTACATACTGATACAATTTAGGTACATAATGAGATCAAAAGAGGTAGTTACATAAAAATTTACCTCATAAAATGAAAATAAACATAGTGGAATACATATTAATGTTGTTGGAATCAAATACGAATCACATAAAAACAGAAGCCGATAATTCAATAAAAAACATGTACACAGTAAAAATAAAAATAAACACATTAGTATACATACTAGTATTAGATTACAATTAAGTGGGATTTACATAATTAGCTAAACCAGAAACCGACAATTGAATAAAATGTACACAAAAAAATAGATTAATAATAAAAAAAACAACACAGTGGGATACATATTGGCATTAAGTGATAAATGAACATGATTTACATTATTACACAATAAAAATAAGAAACAAAAAATAAAATAAAAATAATTACAGTGGAACACATTCCATTAAATATTTGGAATATTAAGTGCTATTAAGTGCTTCTATCCATACCAGTGCTGCATAGGATATCAATGGTAGGATTGCACCTTTCTATATCGTTTTTAGAGCTTGATGTTGAAGACCCCAGCTCAGCTTCGCTGATTTGGATAATGCATGTATTAATTTAGTAGTTTTCTCCGTAACGTACTGTATGTGGTCATTGAAGTTGAAGTTCTGATCAATAATTATTCCTAAATATTTTATTCTTTCCACTTGCTCTATTGCTTTGTTGTTAAGGTAAATATTTATGTTTCTTCTGTCTTTGCATTTTCGGTTGATCAGCAGAGCTTTCGTCTTTTATTCATTGAACCTGATTTTGTTGTTCTTGACCCAGTACTCGATTTTTTTTAGTTCCACATTAGCATAATTTTCTCCCTCCAAAGTGTTTGTACCTTTTGTTATTACTAGTAGATAATCGGCAAATGCTACCACTTTTGTGTGTCTTGTGTAATTTAAATTGAGTGGCGAATTATACTGTAAATTCCAAAATCCAGGTCCACTGCAGAATCCTTGGGGGCAGCCCTTGCTTACATTTCTCTCAATTTTAATGTTGTTTAACTGCCAAGACTCCAGTTCTCTGACTGAAATAGTTGCTTGTAAGATTATACAAATTGCTTGGGCAGTTGAATAAAATTCTCTCAGGCTTTTCAGTATACTAGGCCACCAGGCTGCATCAAAGGTTCCCTGTACATCAAGACTTATCAACACCACACTCTGGCCGCTTCTTAAGTTTTCTTCAACGTAGCCTTTGACTGCCATTGTTGCATCTGTAGTACTTTTTTGTGGTGTAAAGCCATATTGACTATCGTTAACTAAAATTTTTGTGTACACATCATGTGATATTCTGCTGATTAAAAGTGGCATTTTCCCTTCTGTTTTCACCATAGGTTTTAATGTGGCTCTCTTCCATTGCTTAAGGAAATTACCAATTCTTAGACAGCTGTTATAAATGGCAGTCATATATTTCAGAAAGCTTTCGAAGACTTTAAGTAAGACCCGACTAGTGATTCCATCTTCTCCCTGTGTGAATTCTCGGTCGTTCTGAGTTGCTATATAACTGATGTTTTCTGTTCTTACAATTTTGTGATATTCATTGTCCTCAATTTTCTTGTCTTCTGGAACGAAGTAATCCAACATGTAGTTCATTGTCTCTTTCAAATCTTGTGTAGCTGTGCCATCTGGTTTCATTAGAGAGGGGGTGTGTGTGTGTGTGTGTGTGTGTGTGTGTGTGTGTGTGTGTGTGTGTGTGTGTGTGTGTGTGTGTGTGTGTGCGCGTGCGTGCGTGCGTGCGCGTGCGCGTGTGTGTGTGTTTTTTTTTCTCTCTCTCATTATTTAGATGTCAGTTTCACAAAAGTCTTAAAAAATTCGCAATTTGCCAAGTGTTGTCTGTTCATATCCTTTTCCTTTCTGAGTAACAAACATTTAGGGGAAGTCAATAAACCGATCTGATGAAGATGTTTACTGAAGCAATCGTGACCAGTAACCAATTTCCACATGGCCACATCAGATTTTCGAGGTAGATCATGAGTTAATTTTAAATCTTTTGACGAATTTTTACATGTTGAATATTGGTGTTCTGCTATTTAATTGCTGTGAAAGAACGAAGCAAATATTATATTTTGAAGTGATGTGTAAATGGCTTCAACCTCGCCATCAAAATTCGTTGGATATTTGTCAACATTTTCATAGACGATAAAGTGTGGGCAAGTAGCTCCTACTCCAGCTGTTTCATCTTGATCCATTAGAGAGCCCTCTGCGTAGATGTACACTAGTACAGACTGTCTTTTTGTGAATATCTGCAGTTACTTAATTCTTTCTAGAGTAATAACTTTTTTCTATCTCAGGATTTATAGGACTTATTTCTCATTTGTTGAAGATTTCAACATGATCAAGACAACAGTTCACTTTGAAATTATTAATTGTACTACGAGATGGCATTGAAAACATGTCAATGCCACCGTTTTTAGCGGCCATTTTACATTAATTCAAGCACGAAAAATAATAATTTTCTTTTGAATACTTTTGTGTCCATGTATTGTGGGTCCCTATCACCATGGCATGGCGTGTCCTCAGGTTGCGGATAGAGGAGACGGCCTCCAGATATGGAGGGTAGCTGTGAATATATTGAATAAGCAGTCGTGGACAGCCGATAAGGGGTGGTCCTCCAGCTTGGGGTTGGGCGAAGGGCTAACAACCCATCACCGTAAAAAAAACCGCTTGTTACGAATCCCTACAATAAGCCTCAGAATAGGACTGATTCTCTGGCATGACCACAGCAAAGGAATAAGGTTTTGAGATTTGGCACTTGGATAGATGAAATTATTGGGAATCATCAGTGCAGTTTTCGGCGTAATAGATCGACTATTGATCAGATTTTTTGTATTCGACCGTTAATGGAGAAAAAATGGGCGTATAAGGCTACAGTACATCAGTTATT
This sequence comes from Periplaneta americana, assembly GCF_040183065.1. Classification (NCBI taxonomy): domain Eukaryota; kingdom Metazoa; phylum Arthropoda; class Insecta; order Blattodea; family Blattidae; genus Periplaneta; species Periplaneta americana. Next base: position 149,499,856 of record NC_091132.1, on the reverse strand, counting down.
CGTAGACTTCGAAAAGGCATATGACTCGGTTAAGAGGGAAGTATTATATGATATTCTTATTGAATTTGGTATTCCCAAGAAACTAGTTCGATTAATTAAAATGTGTCTCAGTGAAACATACAGCAGAGTCCGTATAGGTCAGTTTCTATCTGATGCTTTTCCAATTCACTACGGGCTAAAGCAGGGAGATGCACTATCATCTTTACTTTTTAACTTCGCTTTAGAATATGCCATTAGGAAAGTCCAGGATAACAGGCAGGGTTTGGAATTGAACGGGTTACATCAGCTGCTTGTCTATGCGGATGACGTGAATATGTTAGGAGAAAATACACAAACGATTAGGGAAAACACGGAAATTTTACTTGAAACAAGTAAAGCGATTGGTTTGGAAGTAAATCCCGAAAAGACAAAGTATATGATTATGTCTCGTGACCAGAATATTGTACGAAATGGAAATATAAAAATTGGAGATTTATCCTTCGAAGAGGTGGAAAAATTCAAATATCTTGGAGCAACAGTAACAAATATAAATGACACTCGGGAGGAAATTAAACTCAGAATAAATATGGGAAATGCGTGTTATTATTCGGTTGAGAAGCTCTTATCATCCAGTCTGCTGTCCAAAAATCTGAAAGTTAGAATTTATAAAACAGTTATATTTCCGGTTCTTCTGTATGGTTGTGAAACTTGGACTCTCACTCTGAGAGAGGAACATAGGTTAAGGGTGTTTGAGAATAAGGTGCTTAGGAAAATATTTGGGGCTAAGCGGGATGAAGTTACAGGAAAATGGAGAAAGTTACACAACGCAGAACTGCATGCATTGTATTCTTCACCTGACATAATTAGGAACATTAAATCCAGACGTTTGAGATGGGCAGGGCATGTAGCATGTAGCATGTATGGGCGAATCCAGAAATGCATATAGAGTGTTAGTTGGGAGACCGGAGGGAAATAGACCTTTAGGGAAGCCGAGACGTAGATGGGAGGATAATATTAAAATGGATTTGAGGGAGGTGGGATATGATGATAGAGACTGGATTAATCTTGCACAGGATAGGGACCAATGGCGGGCTTATGTGAGGGCGGCAATGAACCTTCGGGTTCCTTAAAAGCCATTTGTAAGTAAGTAAGTAAGTAAGTATACTTTTGTGTGCTTTAATTTTAAAGTTAGTGCATGGAACAGTTTGGAAAAAACGAAAAATATCGGGCTTTGTGCTGTCATTAAATCTTTCGTAAAAAAGGGAATGAGTCCAACAGAAATTAAAGCACATATGGATGCTACAAGGAGGAAAGGAACTGGCCATACTACCCTGTTATCTCCTAGCTTAATTGCCTTATAAGTGGTACCCTATTGGTATCATTTGTGAGATTCAGTTCTGTCTTTAGACATTGGACTAAATAACAACATGGATGCTACACGCGGGAATCCACTCCAGCATTTTCAACTGTGAAAAAATGAGTAGCATTATTTAAACATGGTCAAGAGAGCATGGAAGACGACCCCAGCCCTGGACGTCCAGTAACAGCAACAAGTGAAGAAATCGTAGAAAAATCCATGTTATGGTGTTAAGTGACCGTCAACTGAAAGTGAGGGAAATTAGTGAGGTTATGCGTATCTCAACTGAATAGGTGTGCCACATCTTAGTCAATGTCTTGGGCATGTCCAAGATCTCTGAATTCCACGTTTGTTAACACTGGAACAAACGCACATCCAGTGTCAAATTTCGAGGGATTGTCTAGTTCAATTTGAGAAAAATATGCCTGATTTTTTTAGGCAGTTTGTGACCACTGATGAAACCTGGATGCACTACTACATACCAGACAAAACAGCAGTCGAAACAATGGAAGAACAGTGATTCTCCACCTCCAAAGAAAGCAAGAGCTGTTCAATCTGCTGGAAAAGTCATGGTATCATTGTTCTGAGATTCTAAGGGGATAATCATGATTGACTATCTAGCAAAGGGGAGAACAATACCGGAGAATACTATTCAAATCTCCCGTTGCAACTGAAAAGGAAAATTCGCGAGAAGAGGTGGGTATGACCAAGAAGAAAGTGTTTGTTCCATTACGATATTGCATCTGCTCACATGTCTGCAGTCACGGTAACTACACGAACTACAGTTCGAATTGTTAGGGATCTTACTTACCAGATCTCGCACCCTCAGTCTTTCTTCTTTTCCCAAAGCTCAAAACTCACTTGACTGGGCAGAAATTTTCGTCAAATGAAGAGGTTATCACAGCAGCTGAAGGCGGTTTTGCAGACCTCAAAGAATCTGTGTATAAGGAGGTATAGCAGCATTGCAGCACTGATGAACCAAGTGTGTGAATGTCAGGGGGGATTATGTTGAGAATTAAAGATTGTTTCAGAATAATCGTAGTTTAACTTCAATGTCAGGCTATGATCCTTTGAAACAACGCTTGTACATCGAGATACCAAGTTTTTCTTTCTTGGTATTTCTTGATTTTTGCCAAGCTTTGCTATGTCTTGCAGGAATCCATTTTGAGTCTGTAGTCTTTGTATCTATAACATTTATCGAAATTTGAAAACCTTTTTAATTTCTCATAAGTCAAAAGGGCTTGTGTTTCAAGAACTACCATAATTTCTTTCTAAAATGATTATTTGCATGACTTCAATAGTAGTAGTTTTGATTGCACCATTGACAACACATAGAGTTTGGCTTTATGTATGTTCTAGTATCTAAGTAGTAGTTAATGAGATTGTTACTTAGTCACAATATTTTAGAATAGGGTTTAGGCCTATGTATGTAGTGTAGTTTATGTTTAGTGTACTCCGTGAACTGTCCCATTTTATTCCTGCGAGTCTTAATAGTTTAAGCATACAATAAGTTTAATTTCCATTTTTATGTACTTGAATTTTCACGTTTGCTTACCCAAATGAACCCTATGAACAGCTGTTCCGTTATACATGTGCAATTAATTTTCCAGGACAGCTTTAACAAGAGTTGGACATGTTCCAAAAAGAAATTTATTAGGTGTTTTGCATTGAAAAATTCCCAAAATGGCTCTTGCACATTACCATTCAACTCGTGCTGAAATATCAATAGGCCTACATATTGTGGTATTCAGTACATATTTTCTGTTATGATAATAATGATTATTAGAGGAAAAAAATCTGCTCTGGTGCCAGGGATCGAATCCGGGTCCTTGGTTCTACATACCAAGCACTCTAACCACTGAGCTACGCCAAAGTTCAATCCTCAGCACTGGATCGAATCTCTCTCCTCTAGTATTTTTTCTCTTTTGTGGCCTTACTCCATGCTCGACATAATATTGTCGCCTGAATGCAAGAACTAGGTAACTCGAAATTTGCGTTTTTTAGTTACCTCTTTTATAGCATAGCAAAAGTCGCACAAAATGTAATCCAGGATCTAGGTAACTGATCGAACAATACCAGCGACATCTATTTTCCAATATAACAAATAGTTAAAAGAAAACGAGGCATATTTCTTAGTGCAATAAATAAGTAAATAGGCGATGTCACAAATTATGAAAAATCAAGGTACCTAGTTCTTGCATTCAGGTGACGATATTATGTTAACATATATTAAGACAACTGCCATTATACAAGGAGTGCACTCAATTGTATGACTTGGTGGCTAGGATTCCACAGTATATGCATTGTTTGGCGAAGAATCTACGTAAAGATTAATTTTTGGTCCTACAGAATTTATCTGTAATGGTAACAATGATTAAGAGGAGAAAAATTCGCTTTGGCACTGGGGATCGAATCTGGGTCCTTGGTTCTACGTACCAAGCAATCTAACCACTGAGCTATGCCGAAGTTCAATCCACAGCACCAGATCGAATCTCCTCTAATAAATCATTGTTACCATAATATATAAATTCTGTAGGACCAAAAATTAATCTTTACGTAGATTCTTCACCCAACAGTGCATATACTGTGGAATCTCGGACACCAAGTCATTCAATTGAGTGCGCTCCTTGTATAATGGCAGTTGACTTAATTTATGTCAACATTTATGTCGAACATGGAGTAAGGCCACAAAAGGGTAAAACACTAGAGGAAAGAAATTTGATCCAGTGTTGTGGATTGAACTTTGGCATAGCTCAGTGGTTAGAGCGCTTGGTACATAGAACCAAGGACCCGGGTTCGATCCCCGGCACCGGAGCGAATTTTTCTCCTCTAATAATCATTGTTACCATAACAGATAAATTCTGTATGACCAAAAATTAATCTTTAAGTACTTATTTTCTATCGTCGGTCATGCAGGTGAGGAAAGACGACTGGCTAATAAATTCCTTACATACTTGTAGCATGCATCGTAGTAATTCATTTTATAATATAGTCTTGGATGTGCCTTTGTAAACTTCTGCAATTTCAAAATAACTCTGTAGAACTGGACTAAGTTTTTTGCACAATACTTCCAAGAAAATGCCCTTGAATGAGTTAAGTCTTTCATCATGTTCATATAAAGGCAGGTTGCACCACCACAAACACCACATGATTTTAGATCAATTGTTGAAAACTACATGACGATTCTTTTGTACTATTTCATTGTGAATGTGAATAGATTCTTCTGCCATTGCTTAAACTCAAAGCAATTTTCACTCGACCAAGAAAGTGAAAACTCACAGCATTAATTTTATGTTTTGCAGATACTTCATGTCTTTTTATTTTCTCGTATATGTATTTTAAATTACATACACCTCCTTTGGTTCATGGATCATTATCACCAAACAATAGGACATACAAAGCAAATTAAAGCATTATTTTTTTCGCACCCACATAACCACAACATTTTATCGTATATAAAGTTATCAAATTAGCGTGTAATGCAGCTCGGTTTTTACAATTTGGTTGATTGTGGACTATAACTAATGAATGAAGGTTCCAGACATCTACTAATTGTTATATTTATTTTCTCCTGTAAACTGAGATAACAAAAACAACTTTGTTTTAGTTTCAAAATCTTTATTTTAATCACCAACAGTTTTTCTCTACCCACACTCACCATAGCTGTGGCTTGTAAATACCAGTACCATAATTTGTACCAGTGCTGGCAGATCAATGTGGTTATGAACAATGGTATGCATTTTAATTTCAGTGCCAGCAGCAATTTACTAGTGAGGTGTGGAAGGAAGGGGGTTTACGCATTGTCATGACAACACTACATTTTCTAACAATGTTAGAAATAAAATGCTAACAACTTTCAACTAGAATGATGAGCCTCAGTCTTCTGCATATCAATGTCAGTAGGCCTTTAGTTTTGTCATGTGACCAGCTCTTTGTGTGGAATTGCTGGAATGTAAGTTTCATCTTCAGAGACGATACGATGACCTTCATCCTTGTTTTCTTTTTTTTAGTTGGTTATTTAACGACGCTTTATCAACTACTCAGTTATTTAGCGTTGATGGGATTGATGGTAGATGATATTTGGCGAGGGTTAGATTCGCCATAGATTACTTGACATTCGCCTTATGGTTGGAAAAAACTTAGGAAAAAAAACAACCTGTAATCAGCCCAAGCAGGAATCGAACCCACCCCGAGCGCAACTCTGAATTGGCAGACAAGTGCCTAAACCGACTGAGCTATGTCAGTGGCTTTCATCCTTCTTGTTTGAAAATGCCAGAAATGCTAAGTCCTCATTTTTCTGATATATACTTCTTATTTAATACTGACCTGTTGATCTTAATTTTCTTTCATTTGAAGTCATTGCCCTTAATAATAGTTAGTATACTTGTGCTGTCCCTTTTATAACCAATGTTATTCTTTAGGAATTGTTAGAACCGTACCTTCTTGGACTTAAGTTATGAGTGTTACATCTAATAGCGACTTTATGGAAATTGTCCAAGGCAGTAATTTTTTTTGGGATGTAACTTATTCCTTTTCTGAGGTATGGAAGAATGTTCCTTCAGCATCATATTTCTTTCATTCACAAAGAATCCTTTATGTAGTTCTTTCGGGAATACTAGTATTTTGTACCATTGAAGACTGTATTTTATTGAGTTCTTTTATGCATTCTGAAGCTACATATTCATTTCACATTTCACATTTCACATTGATTTTTAAAATAAGCACATTTACACATTAGAAACAATTTCTTGAAGCCTGGCTGTGCAAAGTGTTTGCTACACAGCTTTGATTTCAGAGATGTAATAAATATTACAACTAAGAATAAAGTATGACTGTTTAATAAACGATATACTAATAAATAATAATTAATTGATAATATAGTGTAAGAAACAAATATATGACTACAGCTCGCACAAATAAAATAGAACTATTTTCTTTTCCCATCTCCTGACTGTACATACGACACTTGTTCTGTAAGAAATTGCATGTCACAATCTCAATTCTTAAATTGAAAGACAGCGTAAACAAGGGTTTACTGACCATTCTGGCCCCTGTGTATGCTAACGTTTTGCTGGCCAGTATGTTTTGGGGGCCTTATACATGCCCAGTAGTGAATGGATAATATGAGATATCTTTGTGTTCATTCAGGAAGTCATCTGCATGCTTGTCCAAATCCCAGATGATGTCTAAAAAGGGGTTCTTTTGCTGTTGTGTTAGTCATTCATCTGTAGCTAATATACATTCTTTTAAAGCACTCTTGAAAAGTCTAAACACATGATAATTGCACTGCAAGAAATCTTAGTTTGTACATCGGAAGCTGTAAACCTTCATAGTACATTAGCTGCATAGTCTCATCTCTCAACATGTCTCAACACATGGATGTGTATTTTCATGCAACAAGACATTGTTTTTTGTCAGATTTCCTGAGATTTTGTTCTTGATCACTGAATAGATGTTAAAGATATTTTGCTTGTGAATTTACATATGCTGACAGTTTTGACCACTGAAGAATTGATTTTCCACTCATTGGTTTATTTTTATCATAAATGCAACCTTCACGTATATTATCTCACAAGCAGTCTTCCATAACAGCTGCTTTGCTTTTTTATGATCAAAGTGAGAATATGAAACTAAGAAAAAGAAACCGTGGTTTGATGAAGATTGTTGCATGGCAGTAGAAAGATCAAAATTGAAGTTCTTACAGGATCCAGTTGAGGCGAATAGAGATAATTATTTCAATAAAAGATGGGAAGCAAATCATACGCTTAGGAATAAAAAGAGAGATTACTTGAAGGAAAAACTGAATGAGGTAGAAACAAATAGTAAAAATAAAAATATTAGAGATTTATATAAGGGCATAAAGGAATTCAAGAATGGATATTAGGCAAGGGTAAACGTGATCAAGGATGAGAATGGTGACTTGCTTGCAGACGCTCATTCAATCCTGAACAGATGGAAAAATTATTTTGGACAACTACTAAATATACATAGGCCAAATAGGAATGATCGGGACGAAATTGAAATATAAACTGCTGAGCCATATATACCCGAACCCACACTTTCTGAAGTCGAAATTGCGATAGAAAATCTGAAAAATTATAAGTCTCCAGGTATCGATCAAATTCCAGCAGAATTAATACAAGAGGGTGGAAGCGCATTATCTAACGAAATTTATAAGCTTGTACTTGCTATTTGGGAAAAGGAAATTGTACCAGATCAATGGAAGGAGTCCATAATCGTACCTATCTTTAAGAAGGGGGACAAGACTAACTGTAGTAACTTTCGAGGAATATCACTTTTGTTGACATCGTACAAAATTTTGTCCAATATTCTTTTGAGAAGGTTAACTCCATATGTAGATGAAATTATCGGGGATCATCAGTGTGGTTTTAGGCGTAATAGATCACCTATTGACCACATATTTTGTATTTGACAGATAATGGAGAAAAAATGGGAGTATAAGGGTACAGTGTATCAGTTATTCATAGATTTCAAAAGGTCATATGACTCGGTTAAGAGAGAAGTTTTATATGATATTCTTATTGAATTTGGTATTCCCAAGAAACTAGTTTGATTAATTAAAATGTGTCTCAGTGAAACGTACAGCAGAGTTCGTATCGGTCAGTTTCTGTCAGATGTGTTTCCAATTCACTGTGGGCTGAAGCAAGGAGAAGCACTATCTCCTTTACTTTTTAACTTTGCTCTAGAGTATGCCATTAGGAAAGTCCAAGATAACAGAGAGGGTTTGGAATTGAACGGGTTACATCAGCTGCTTGTCTATGCGGATGACGTGAATATGTTAGGAGAAAATCCACAAACGATTAGGGAAAACATGGAAATTTTACTTGAAGCAAGTAAAGCGATAGGTTTGGAAGTAAATCCCGAAAAGACAAAGTATATGATTATGTCTCGTGACGAGAATATTGTACGAAATGGAAATATAAAAATTGGAGATTTATCTTTTGAAGAAGTGGAGAAATTCAAATATCTGGGAGCAGCAGTAACAAATATAAATGATACTCAGGAAGAAATTAAACACAGAATAAATATGGGAAATGCCTGTTATTATTCGGTTGAGAAACTTTTATCATCCAGTCTGCTGTCAAAAAATCTGAAAGTTAGAATTTATAAGACAGTTATATTACCGGTTCTTCTGTATGGTTGTGAAACTTGGACTCTCACTTTGAGAGAGGTTAAGGGTGTTTGAGAATAAGGTGCTTAGGAAAATATTTGGGGCTAAGAGGGATGAAGTTACAGGCGAATGGAGAAAGTTACACAACTCAGAACTTCACGCATTGTATTCTTTACCTGACATAATTAGGAACATTAAATCCAGACGTTTGAGATGGGCAGGGCATGTAGCACATATGGGCGAATCCAGAAATGCATATAGAGTGTTAGTTGGGCGGCCGGAGGGAAAAAGACCTTTAGGGAGGCCGAGACGTAGATGGGAAGATAATATTAAAATGGATTTGAGGGAGGTGAGATATGATGATAGAGACTGGATTAATCTTGCACAGGATAGGGACCGATGGCGGGCTTATGTGAGGGCGGCAATGAACCTCCGGGTTCCTTAAAAGCCAGTAAGTATGTAAGTAAGTGAGAAAATACAAGAAATATGTGTGCAGGCCAGTTTGAACCCAGTATTACTCGTTCAAACACAAAAAAAAAATAAACTAACTTCATTTGGTCATTGTCTGTATACTTATGTTGATAATATTAGGTACAATTTCAGTATTTTTTAGTACTAAGCCAAATCTTTTTGTGTTTTCAGACACACAGCTGAAGGTTCCTAAATGTAGTGCAACTGGCGCAGAAAATTATGATCCATCTCAAGAACTCGATGTTAAATTTCATGAAGCAGGATGGGATTCATATTGTACAGGTTATTGCTTTATTCGGATGGCTCACATATTTGCCCACGTAACTCTAGGCAGGTATGTATGAAGTAATTATTGTAATTGAAATTAAATAATGTTAGTGTAGCAAAGCCTTGGACACAAGCAAATTGTTTCTGCATGAGATGACACTGACTCACTCTATCTGTAACTACTGTGTTAAATAATTCAGTTTTGAATTACTGTTGCTGACTGGTTGGTATCTAATCTTGAGCAGTTGACGATGATGCCATTTGTTCTCTTGCACTCCAGTATTCATATATAACTTCTCCTACTCATTTCTCATCTACACCTTCACGTGGTGCAATCTGTTATAAACAAACGAAGTTCAGGAGACAAAGTCAAAGCAATATACATATACTATGCTGTGTAGAGGAAATGCTACACTAAATAAGGGTATAAGCCCTGTATTTAGGTAGCGCTACACCCATGAGCCTGAAAAAAAATGTGTGTGTGTAGTCTAATGCTCAATATTTAACAGTGAAGTCATTCTCCTTCTTGCTTCCCAATATTTAGATGTAAGGTTCATAAAATTTTCCAGAGATTCACAGATTTTTAGATGTTCCATGTCCATGGCATCTTCTTTATTGCACAACAAACATTTAGTAGAGTCCAATAAGCTGATTCGGTGTAGATGTTTTGTAAGAAAATCATGGCCAGTAAACAGTCTGAACATGGCCACAGCAGATTTTCGTGGTAGATCAGGAATGGATTTTAAATCTTGTAGTAAATTGTTCTATCTTGAATTTTGATGTTCACTGGAGAATCAGTGTGGTAATTGGTGTTAATTTTCGTTTTGATAACTCGTTTTATGGACTCGTATGAAAAACTGTAGTTCTTCTTTACATTTATTCTAGTTCCTTTCTTGGCCAACATATCAGCTTTCTCATTACCATATATTCCACAATGGGCTGGGATCCATTGGAGAACTAAGGTCTTATTTAAATTTTGAATCTGCTTTAACATACAATGGATTTCCTTAATTTTTTCTGATTTAGCAAAAGTAGTTGTACTAACTCCCAGGATTGCAGCTTTGGAATCAGATAATAGAACTATACTTTTGCATTTCTGTAACCAAGGAAAAACATTTTGGAGAGCTGCATAGATAGCTTCAAGTTCACCATCAAAATCTGTTGTACATTTGCCAGCATTTTTATAAAATAGAAAATATTGACAAGTAGCACCTGCTCCAGCTCCTTTATCTGGATTCATGAGTGAGCCATATGTGTAAATATGTAACCAAGCATCCTGTAGATATCTTGTGTTAATAGTGTGAAGAGTAATGGATTTTGCAATTTCTGGGTAAGTATCTCTTTTGTGGAAAATTTCATCTAGATCGAGATGGTAATTCACTCTGAAATTATTTATTGGATTATACTGAAGTATTATATTTTCTTTTCCAATTGGTATTTTTAGATTTTTCCTAATCTTTACGACTTCCTGTTTGAATCTGTTTTGGGTCTTTAGTGTAGATGTGGAATTATATCTGTTCCATTTGTCAGATTTGGGATTTTGATGCAGAGAGTTCCATTTTTTCCCTTGAGATTGTTTTATCAAATTTTGTTTGTTAAAGTCTAAGTATGTAGATTTAATAAATCTTTTCACAGAGTAATACGTAGACTTAGTAACAGGTCTGTAAGTAGCAGTGCTGCTCTTCTTTGTTAAAGCATCCGAATTCTCGTTTCCCAGAATTCCACAATGGGATGGTATCCATTGGAATACAATTCTTTTATTGAGTGATATTAATTGAGAGAGCATTTTAGCTATTTCTGCTGTTTGAGATGAAGGTGTGTGTTTAGAGACTATTGATAGAATAGCTGCTTTGGAGTCTGACAATATAACTACATTCATGTGGCATAGAAGATTCCTGAGACTTTCACTTATTGCAATGATTTCACCATCAAAACTTGTTGTTCCATATCCAAGAGATCTATAAAGTGAGAAGAGACAGCACGTAACACCTGCACCGGCACCTTGTTCTCTGGAGATCAAGGATCCGTCGGTGTATAAATGAAGCCAGTTTTGTGGAGGGTACCTAATATTAATTGTGTCTAAAGACAATTGTTATTTCAGTATTCAGTATTTCAATGTTTACTTCTGATTCCAGTATTTCTTCTGTTAAATTTAGATTATATTCTATATTTAATATAGTTAAAGGGTTTGGTTTAATTTTTAAGTTTTCTTTTAAATTCGGGATATTGATTTTCTGTTTTAATTCTTGAACAATCGATATGAAACTTTTTTGAGTTTTCAATCTACATAGAGGACTGTATGAATGCCAATTGTTTCCTGGTAATCTGGTAAGTTTTCCATATTGAATCAGTGCTTTTTCTTCTATTGTCATTTTGATGCTGTTAATATTAGTGAGGAATCTCATAGAATCTATTGGAGTTGTTTTGATTCCACCAGTAATGAGTCTGAGAGCTTGGTTTTGAACATATTTTATGTCGTTTATGAAAGGTGAAGTAATTAAAATTTCTCCGCAGTATGTCAGCACTGGCTGTATAAACATTTTGTATGTAGTGTTCAAAGTATTCCTAGAGCATCCCCATTTCTTTCCTGCTAGTCTTTTTAGAAGGGAGAATCTTTTACGAGCTTTTTCAGAAATGTATTTCAGATGGTTGCTCCATGTTAACTTACTATCGAAAATAACTCCTAGATATTTGGATTCATAAGTCCTAGGAAGGCATTGGCCATTGTATTGGATATTGAATTCTCTTTCTTTTTTACCAAGTGAAAATATTTGGTAGTTACTTTTGCTTAAATTGAGTGTCATCAAATTTGATGTATTCCATTCATGTAGTTGATTTAGAGCTTTAAGAGCAGAATTTTGAATTTTGTCTCTATGTCTGTAAGATCTGGAAGTCCACAAAACTATATCATCTGCAAATAGTGCTGTTTTCATGTTTGATTCCTCTAATAGGGAGGGTTAAGTCATTTATATAAATATTGAATAAAGTTGTGCTGAGGACAGCGCCCTGGGGTAGACCTCGATATGTTTGTCTGTAACTAGAAAGTGAGTTATTGAATTTAGTGGCAATGAATCTTTGACTAAGGAATTCTGATATCCATTGGAACATATTGCTGGAGATACCTAATTTTTGGAGTTTTAGTAATAATTTATTTCTCCAAACAGAGTCATATGCTAACTGAAAGTCAATAAATATTGCCAAGGTATCTTCTTTCTTGTTAAAACTGTCTTTTATTTCTTGGCCGAGGTGTACGACTTGTTCATTGGTAGAGTGTACTATCAAAATGTACTCCTAGGTAACAAGCACTGTCTGTTCCTTGTAACTTAGCATCACTGTAGTTAAGATTTACTTCAACAGATTTCGTTCGTAATGAGAAGAGTTGGAATTTTGTTTTTGCTGTATTTACTGACATTATTTGAACACCAAATTTTAAGTTCATCTAGAGATGATTTCTTGGAGTTTTTCAAATTTTTTTTTGTTTTTTGCGAAGTCCAAATGACCAAGTCATCAGCAAAAAGTGCTTTTTATAGGTCTTGCAAGTACGGATTACTGACGGAAGGAATGCGAATCAAACACAGCGATAAGGAAGAGCGGACGAGAGGAAAGGTCACGAGATAACTTGAATGATATTCAAGAGTACAGTCGGAAGAGAAATGACATCGATAGAATCAGTCTTGCGTTGTGATAGTTACATTACGACTTTAGTTTGTTCCATTGCATGTGAATACGTGTCTTGTATCGCACGGTATTATTATTTCATTCGTAAACATATGTTGCGCGTTTAATTACCTTCGAATTTTTCTCTTCCTACGTTCTTTATTTTCACAGCGATGTCCTCATTTGTTCATCTTCTTGGAAGAGACAGTACTTCCATCGGCTCGCACCTCTCCCCCCTCGGCGTGCCTACATACACACGTCAAAACAGACAGCAACGGTAGTCATTTCTTGCGTGAGCTATAGCACTAGATTTTCCCAGTTGTTGTGGTAGGTCATACTGTATATATTAAACAATACTATGCTTAATACAGCACCTTGCGGTAAGCCAAGATGTGTTTGCTTATATTTGGAAATTGCCTCTCCATAGGTTGTAGAGCAATATCTTAGAGTAATGAACTCGGATATCCATCTTAACATATTGGCTTTAATGCCTAATTGCTGAAGTTTCATGATGAGTTTGTATCTCCAAACATTATCATATGCCGATTTAAGGTCAACACATATAGCTAATGTATCCTTTTTCTTGTTAAATCCGTCCTTAATATCCTGACTTAATAAAATTGTTTGTTTATATGTTGAATGGTTTCTCCAGAACCCTGCTTGCTGTGGTGATAGAAGGTTATTTGTTTCTAAAAACCAGTTTAACCTATTAGATATCATTTTCTCCATTACCTTTGCCACATAGCTAATTAATGATATAGGTCTCTGAGAACCAATTTTGTCCGCAGGCTTACGGGGTTTCAATATTGGGATAATTTTACTCTTTTTCCAATTTGTAGGAACTGAAGTTTTCCAGACATAGTTACAGAAATTAAGGAGAGCACTCTTAGCTTTAAAGCCTAGGTTCTTGAGAAATTCAGAACTCTTGCTTGTCGCTGTTTTCATGTTGCGAAATGTTTCATCACTTGATCATGTCATTTTGGATTTTTTTTTCCAGTTGCAGCAACAGTTCTTTCTCGATTGACGTAAGTGCAAGAGAAGATAGCGTGTCTTGACAGGTACTATTTCTACAATAAGTTTTTATTTTCTTCAGTGCTGAGAAGCTTCTTTCAGCATTTGCTGTAGACACTGGTATCATCGCAAATCATTCTAATATGTACTGTATATATTAGGAAGACATTTGCAAATGTTGTCCTTAACAAAGTACACTAGTAACTCTTGAAGTATTGTACGTTCTGCTGTAGATCACGACTGTTGTAAAACACTATCAGTTCATTTTTAAGACTCTCACTGTCGAAGTGATCAGAGAAATAGTTCACTAGTGATGAAAATGCAACAGCAGGGAAGTTCTTAGAAAAACATTCAAATTTTTTAGCATCGAGTAATTTTAGAAAATATAATTTCTTTAGGTCATCGAATCTCACTTGCATTTATCTTGTCAGTGGATCAAAATATTAAAGTGCAGCATCTTCTCTTGATTTTGGGAAGAGTGTCTCCAGTTTCATTAGCAGCTGATTTAAAATGTCTCTCGTATGCTGCATCACTTCTTGATTTTTTCAGAAATTCAGTCTTTTCACAGTGCAGAAATCGGTATCACTAGTTTTCGTATGGAGAATGTCGAAGAAAATACTAGTTTTCAAAAACACTTCACTGAAAACCGAAAGCAAGAAATTAAATTCAAAGTCTTCTAATAGATGAATAAATCCATTAGCTTCCCTAATTGTCGTATCATCTCACTTCCTTGAATCGCCTTCAAAAATTCCAGTAAACATTACTATAGGGTTAACAACTGGGAAAGCTCCGTTGTAGGAGGTTACTAAACCTTACCGCTGCGCTGGAGGTGGAGTCAGAGTTTCTCTGCTTTAATCTGAACCACTATCGCTACTGATTGACGTCATCTGATGCATCACTGCTATCAGTTAAACATTCGTCTAACGAAAAATTATTGTGTGAGTTTTACTGTCTATTACATTAGCCCTAGAAAAATATTGTTCTTTGTTATTTTTAACGTGTTCAACACATTTCTTCCACTTGTCTTTTCCATGGTCTGTGAAAAGGTGGTGACACAGTCGTTCCTTTACATTAAGTGGAGAACCCAATTTCTGTTACAAAAATCCAATTGAAAAGACTGGAGACAACTGACTAAACATTTTAGTCTGTCCCTTTAAGTAAATAAAACCAATGAAAACAATAAATACTTATTTTTAAAGCATGGTTAGGTTTTGAAGATAAATAATGTTTATGTACTCGCTACTTGATGGACCACGAGCAGTCAGACATAAACTTAATAAGTGATGAAATCTTGTTAACTTATTCTATTAACATGGGGTTTTTTTCACCATAAAGTAGAATCTATTTAGACAATTTCATACACTCCAGCTACCCACTTATCTCTTCAAGAAAGTTTATCGCTGATCGATTTTCTACTTTAAAAACATATTTTCCCAAACTACATTAGTATAAAACAAACCTCAATTAAGAAATCTTACATTTGTTATATTGCGGAGACTCAAACATCTTAAAGATCTGCAAACAATACTCTTCAACATACTTCTTTCCTTATTAGAATCTATTACTTTTTGAGTTATTATTAAGTATAAAAATGCGAAAATATTCTGCTTCATTGGAAGCCTTCTTCCGTTATTGGTTGACAATTAGGAAGGAGGAGGTGAATAATATATTGTGTCACTCTTTTAGATTGACACATGCACAGACCAACGGAGTTTTCTAAGTTGTTCCCGTATAGAGGATTTTCCTTAAGCAATTTTACAGATTCAACCAAACGAGATTTGACATTCCATCGAGTTTGGGCATCTTTTGGTAATCTGAGTTTGGTCACATTGGTAAGTGCCTCCATACGTTTTGAAGACTGGTGAAAAAACGAAGGAAACCACCGATACTGACAAAGAAAACCCTACATCCCGCTATGCTACTGCAGCTCTTAGACAACACTAGGTTTAGTCTGTGTGCATGTCAGTGCACAAATAATGCCTGGTTAGCTTTCTGCTTGATCTTCGCCTGTAGACCATTTAATTCTCCCGCCATAAGTGCTGCACCATCGTAAGCTTGCGCAACAAGTTTTCCCTTGTAATTCAATGACTGCAGTTGTTCGTCCAGTAAATTGTACAGGGCAGTGGCTGTTCTATCGGCAGTGACAATGTGGAAACCAAAAATGCGTTCTTCAATATAACCACATGGATCTACATATCTCAAAATTATGGAGCACTGTTCAGTGAGAGAGACATCTGAAGTTTCATCAGCTTCCACAGCAAAGAAGTCAGATTTCTGAATTTTGTCCTCTATTTCTTTTCTTAGAAGACAGGCAACTGATTCAATTAAATCATTTTGTATTGTTTTTGACAAATCAACAAATGCTTTAGAATTGTTTAAATGCATTTGCAGTACTTCATCGTGCTTCATTTGTAGTTTGAAAAGCTCGCGATAATTTCCTTGGTTTGACGATGTTTCACTTTCGTCATGTCCCCTGAAAGCGAGTTCTTGCCTTCCTAATAGACACACAGTGTCCACTAAACTGGATAAAACATGTCGATTTTGTTTCACCTGTTCATCATGTTTCGCACGAGAAACTCTGGCTGCTTCACTTAATGCTAGATCAATGTGATATTCCTTTTTACCGAAGAATGTTAATTTTAGTGAGTCGCCGAGATGCTCCCATGATTTTTCTTGCCTTTGAATCCCGTGGCCTAGATTCTTAATGTCATTGAATCCACTAAAGGATCAAACATCCTTGGAATTTGAAAACAAAACACACGAAAAACAGAAAAGAATTTGTCTTTGTTCACAACCATGGTACCATGTTGTGGAAAATTGCAGTTTCCTGTCTTTGCTGGTTCCACATGTAAGACCAGGTAGTGGTGGAGTTGGCCTTCCCTTTCGTATGAAGAATTAAGAATTAGCCACGAAATCCCGTGAAGGGCAAGGGCCTCCTGACTATGCAGAGTGGCTTGTCAATCAGTTTCCGGTTAGCCACTCTGGGAATGATGGTCACTTTTGTAATGTAATAGTTTAGGATGCTGTCTGGGTTAACACTGAAGGGTCCACTGTTCGCCAGTCACTGTTTGGGTTGCAAGACACTTTGTGATTAGTTTGCATTGTTGTCGGTCTTTCACTGTTCTTGACCATAGATGGCCGAATCTTGATCTAAATTCGTCTGTCCACCTTGTCTTCTGTCTTCCAGCGTTGCGTTTGCCAATCCTTGGGTCCCATGTTGTAAGGATGTGTGTCCACTGGTTCTCGCTGAGTCGCATCACGTGTCCTGCCCATTTCTTCTTCAGCTTGTTGGTCGTTTCTGCTGCGTCTTTGAGATGTGTTTGTCTCCTTATGTCTTCGTTACGTAGTCTGTGTCTGAGTGTGATGTTCAGCATCTTTCTCTCCATTTTCCTTTGGCACTTTCTCAGCATGTCCCGCTCTCTTTCCGTTAGAGACCATGTCTGTGCTCCGAATAGGAGAACTGGAAGGATGCAGCTGTTCATGACTCCGCTTCTTAATTTAAAATTGTAAGTCTTGTCTGTCAGAATGAAACTGAGGCTCCAAAATCTCTTCCATGCGTTTCCGATTCTTCTTTGAATCTCGTTCTGTCGTCTGTTGTGAAAGGACATTAGTTGGGCGAGGTAGATGTATTCTGTCACGTAGTCTAGTTGTTTGCTTCCTATTGTGATTGGTATTTTGAAGTTGTTAGTCATAACTTTTGTTTTCTGTGGGAGCTCTACTTCCGTGCTGAGGTTCTGTAGCTGCACTATCATTGCTTCTAGTTTTTTGGCTGACGTGGCTAAGAGTACAATGTCGTCTGCAAATCGTATATTAGAGAGTTTCTTCCCGTCAATAATTATAACATCATTGAGCTTTCTCTTTCTGAACACTTCTTTGTGAAGGCTGTTGAACATTTTAGGGGACATAGGGTCTCCCTGTCTGACTCCTCTTTCAAGTCTGAATTTTTTTTCCTTCCTTGTCTAGTCTGATTTTTGCTGCGCTGTTGGCGTAGATTTTTGTTAATATTCTTATGTATTTCGTTTCCACACCATGTCGTTTCAATGCTGTCATGATGGATATATGTTCAACTGAGTCGAATGCCTTTGAGTAGCCAATGAAGGCTAGGTACAGGCTGAGGTTAAATTCTTCTGCTTTTTCGATCAATTGCGAGAGTGCTTGGAGATGGTCCGTTGTAGAATAACCAGAACGGAAACCTGCTTGCTCGACTGGTTGGTTTTCTTCCAGAGTTAGAGTTATTCTGCATAAGAGGATTGTTGAGAAAAGTTTGTAGAGTGTGGACATCAAACTAATGGGTTGGTAATTGTTCATATCGTCTCTAGGACCTTTATTGTGGTTCAGGATTATTGTGTTTTTGCTCCATTATTCTGGTATTTCTTCGGTGTTCAGTATTTTATTGAAGAGGTTCGTTAAGTAGATTGCTAGAGTCGATGCCAATTTGGAAGGCGGTTGTCTGCTAGTGTTTGCGTCGAGAGAGACAGATAGCAAGAGCAAGGCAGCGTACAACATTGCCACATCGTACTTCACGAGCATGTGCAATACAAATAGCGCAGGAGGGAATTTAAATTATCAAAAGACAATAATGACCTTAGCCATTGATTACTGTAAGCAAGACACCAAACAAACCCTCTTTCCTTCACTAACAATATTCTTTACACGGTTCTCAATCCCACACCACATGCTTCTGCAGTCGTTTCTTGCATGTTGGCAACATTGCTGCCAGCATCAAGATGGCTGGCAGCGTTCTGCTCGTTAACGTTTTTAAAATAAATTATACACCTTAAACACTATTTTCCGCGCCTGCTTGTGTAATACTTGTCTTTTTACAGTCTCTTCTTCCATTTATTTACCTTACATATACACAGTAAATTTAGTTTTACGTATTCAATGTATTGAAACACTCGCATATGAACAAACGAACTCGGGAAGTGCTTGTTATAGACTGATTCTGATTGGTTCTATTGTACAAGCTTGTGACGTACATACCAGAAATGCTACAGTGCATATAGAAGCTAACCGCCTTCTGAAATGCCGCCTAGTCTAGCTCGTTTGGTCCGAGTTTTAGGTATTCGTTGAGAATTCCTTCATCTCCTGGTGATATTTCGGATTTTAGTCTCTTCACAGCTGTTTCGACTTCACTTTTTAGTATTGGGAGGACTGGGGAGTTGTCGTTTTCCAGGGATGAGATAAATGTTGATAACTTGCTGGCTGTATTCGGGATCATGCTGCTATATAATTTGCTGTAGAAGTCAGTTGCAATTTCTGTTCTGTCCTTGATTATTTTTCATTTGTTTGATCCAAAGTTTTCCTTTGCTCAGTTCTTGTTTGATTCTTTTGATAGATTTCCTATTTCTCAATTCTTTTTCAATTACTTCTATTTTGTGTTTGTGAATGTCTCTTCTTATTGTTCGCTTGGTGAGTCTGTTTGCCATTTCATAGCTATCTTGTGTGGCAAAATTTTCGTCCCTTAATCTTCTGAGTTCTTCTCTATTTTCTAAGAGCTGAAGGGTTTCCTGACTTAATTTGGTGTTCTTTCTGCTTGAGGGATCTTTCGAGAGTGAGTGTCTGGCTGTGTCTTTTATGGTTTTTACTAGGTTGGCATATGTTGTCGGTATGTCGTCCGTTGTACTTGGTTTGTTGAGATTTTCAGCGAGTAGCCTGTTGTATTCAGTTTGGTCCAATGAGTTTGGTTTCGGGGAAGGGTGTTGATGCAATTTCCTCCTTATGGATTTCTTCTTAATGTTGATTGAAGCGTGGACCACTATGTGGTCAGTATCTATTTTTATATTCTTGTCTATGTCTACATCATGAACTAGTTGTATGTAGCAATAATCTATTCTTGTAAACTGAGTTTTCTAAATTGTCCAAAATATAATATGTTTTCACTTTCATTAATTGTTGAATAATTGCACAAATTAACAATTACGAGAAAATTCACAACCTCGCAGCATTTTTCGAGCACACTACAGCATCACATGTGTTGGAAGAGACTAGCTACTAACATGGAACCGGAACTGTTTTACTGAACTGGGAAATAATCTGTTATAAAAGTGAGAACACTGCACCCACCAACGTGGTCTGTGTTGACAAATGTACATTTTAAGATATGTTTTTGAAGACTGTAAGTTGTTGTCAAGTCATATTAGTCATACTACCATTATTGTTAAAATATAGTTTCAGCATTTGAGGTTTAAGTGAGCTGCTGGTGGCTGATTAATTTCTTTTTGTTTATATTAAAAATAGAGCACTTTCAATTTCAAATATATTTGTACAAAACTGACAACTTGGCTGTCGTCCTGTCTATAGTAATGTAGAACTGCTTTCACTTTCTTTTATGTAAAACCGACTTTTAACTTTCAGATATCCTCGAAAGTTTCAAACCATGAATAATAGCCTATATAAAGTGCAATGAATAATATTTTATCTATAATTAAAAAAAAAAGCTTATATGGTGTTTTTCATAGCTTTGTATTAAAACTGTTTTTATTGTGGCTCCTATGGTGTTATAATCTGGTTGAATGCAACATTGCTAGATGGCAGCAGTAGCAAGCTTGTTACACGACCATTCGGTCTCTGTCTGCTACACTATTTACCACACATGCGAAGAATCAGAGAAGGATCTCCTCCCTACCTGTTCATTCACTTGCTTTAAAACTCTGATTCTTTCTCTGGCTGCTAGTGCACTGTTGTCTATGTGTATTAACTGCAGTAGAGGAGGAAAGGATTGACTTTCGTCCTCATAAACAATCTTGCATCCTTCTCACAGTTTTCGCGCAGCATATGAGCACATGTCGTTTAAAACTAGTTCAACTAGATTTTCTTATAGCTGTGAACTTAAAAATTATCGAATCTTTCTCGAATTTCAAGGCACATATTTTATTTGGTATTTACTTTCAAAAGTTGTGATACTCACGGTTTCCAAGGCAGGACTACAAGCAATAAGATCACTACACCCTGAAAATTCTAAAATAAGAGAAATACACACCCTTGAAGAATTATAATTCAAGCATTACATAAGGAAATTGTAATCCAATGGATACCAGCACATTGCCAAATTGCAGGAAATGAAGCAGCTGACCTTTTTGCGAAAAAAGGAACAACCATTAAACAAACTACTAATTCTAAATTATCCTTCCAGAATGCTAAAATCTAGATTAAACACAAAGTCTGTCAAGCCTGCAGGACAAGACATTCTGAAGATAGCGAGAACAAATCCTTGAGCATACTGTTGAAGGATAAATCTATCATTCCTGATCTACCTCAGAAGAAATCTGTGGTATTGTTTTGCTCACTGCTGGTCATGACTGCTTGGCCTCACACCTGCATAGGATCAGTATATTCCCTTCGCCACACTATACTCTCTGCTTGGACGTGAATTCCATAATGAATAAAGACCACTTACTGCAGTGTCCAGCGATTAAAGTTCCATAAGCATTGGCAGCAACAACAACAACAACAATTTTCAAAAGAAGAAAAATGTGAAGAGGATGTTCCTTCCTTCCCTCCCCGAAGAATCGCCACTGACTGTGATTAATCGTGTAGGGAAAAGATACCACATAAAAACAGAAGATTTTATAAAATTAGAAAATACCCTAGTGCCTAACATTTTATCAGCCTTTAATTGCATTAATAATAACAAGCGAGGAAAGTGTGTTAAAGAATTACCTTAATAAAGTGAAACATTGCACAGATATAGAAGATCTTGTAAATTAATTCACATATTGCCTTACAAGAAATTGTGACACAGTGTTCAGGGTATTGAGAGACGGGAAATGTGGTACCGTAGAAAAATCAGTACCATGGTGGACATGTGAGCTCACAGTATTGTGGAAAAAGACACTCGCACTTAGGAGGAGGTATCAAACAACGAGGAACAATGAAATCTTGAGGCATGAGAGGAAACTTCGCTATTACAAAGGAAAAAGGACCTACCAAGCAAAATTGCAAGAAGAGAAAATTAAATTCTGGAAAAAAATTCCGCTCTCGAACATATGAATCCGACCCTTGGAATGCAGTCTACAAATTGGCAACTGGGAAATTACAAAATAAAACTACACTAACAATTCTTCAATTCAAATAGAACCTACACTACAGACTTGGACAGCACAATCGAACACATGATACAACACTTTATACCAGTGGATAGTGAGAGCACTGATAGTCAATACCATTCATATATTAGAAAGCAAGTAACAGAACATATTAATTCACCAGATGATGAGGAATTCTCACAAGAAGAAATATTGGCAGTTCTAGAAAAGTTCGACCCAAGCAAGGCACCAGGGGAAGATGGTTTGACCTGCAAAATACTTTTAAAGACATTCTAGTTTTTTCCTACATTCGTTACAGAAATTTATAACAAATGTCTCAGAGAGGGATGTTTTCCAAAACAATGGAAACACTTGACCATAATCCCCATAGTCAAACCTGGAAAAGAACAGAGCACAGAAGCAACTAAATACCGACCAATTAGCTTATTAAACGTAGGTGAAAAACTCCTCAAGAAACCTGATTGATAGGATAAACCATCATATCTATTCTACAAACACACTGAACACTAATCAGTATGGTTTTATTCCACAGAAGAGTACAGTTAATGCAGTGCGACCAAAAACTAAGGCCATGTTGATAATAAGAAGAAGAAACATAGATACTGATAACATCAACATATATCTGAACAATAGAAAACTGGAAATAGCAAATGAAATTAAATACCATACTTAGAAATCCATGTTGACAGCAAGCTAACATTCGACAAACACATAGACGCCATATCGAAAAAAATGCATCTCACTTATACATATGCTGGGAAGATTGGCAAAACAACAATGGATTCTGGGCCACAGATCATTTAAGATCATCTATGAAGAAGCACTGATCTCACTACTTACATACAGGTCACCAGTCTGGGAAGTGGCTTTACAGAAACAAACAAATCTCCGAAAGCTGCAAAGAGTACAAAGACTCATAAATATTAAAAAGCAAAGGCCTACAGAACCATCTCATATGAAGCTTCTTGTGTAATGGCTGGTGTACCACCTATAGCAATTGTAATAGAGGAGAGGGTATATCTTTACAAAGCTAGGCACAATTTAGCAGAATATGATCACCAGTGTGATGTGTCACTACCATTTAAGGAATGGCCCCATCCAGCAAGACAGGAAATGTAAAGTATAAAGGATGTAAACCACACAACACCATATGCAGTGGAAATCTTCACAGATGGCAGCAAGATGGGTGAAAAGGTTGGAGCAGGAGTAGCTATATATGCACAAGGAACCTTGTACAAACGAAGGAAATACAAATTAGGCAATACCTGTTCAAACAACCAAGCCGAACAAGTAGCAGTTCTTAAGAGTCTAGAAGAACTGATAGCTGACACAAACCTCACAAACAATAGCAGAACAGCAACCAACTACAACGACAGCAAAGTTACAATAGCTTCTCTGAAAAACCACTCTATACATAGCCACATAATAGAACAAATAAGAAATAAAATTCAGCAACTCATAAAGCAAAATTGGTCCATACATTTCGGTTGGGTCAAGGCACATATTGGTATCCAGGGCAACGAATTGGCTGACAAATTTGCCAAAGAGGCAGCAGTGATCAAGCAGTGAGCATAGTATAGGCTCTACAATACAATACCACTATCTACAGTCTCCACTCAGCAGAAGCAGAAAAGACTAACAAAATGACAAACACACTGGCAGAATGCCGAAAAAGGGGCTTTCTGCAGATCTTTGTTCCCAACAATAGAACAAAGATTAAAATTGAGGATAACAATAACACCGAAGTTTACAGCAATTGTCACTGGTCATAGTAAAACGAAGTCATAGGCCTGTCTGCAAAGATTCAAATTGTCAGAAAATTCCATATGTCCCTGCAACGAGGGAGATCAAACATCTGAACATTTAATTTATACATGCAAAATATTGGAAGCCCAAAGGACGATTCTAAGAAAACAAATTATAACTAGCAGAGGACATTGGCCAATTCTAACAGCAACATCATAGATAAGCATTGGCACTCATTTTTAAACTTTATTAGATCAATTGACTTCACGAAGCTCCAGTAGCAATAACATAACTAACTCACATGTATATACCTAATAATACTATTAACATTGATATATATATATATATATATATATATCAATGTTAACAGTATTAAAAAATTGTTGTTAAAATATGGCCATAAGTCATTTAAATATGCGCTCCTGCATATATGACTTATATGTCTAAAATGCAGGTAGTAGGCCATTGACGATACAATGAGGAGAGTTCGGTCGGCACCGTAGATTGTGTCCTGGCATGGCTCAGTTGGAAAGAGCGCTCAGAATGCAGAGCTGAGAGGTCCTGGGTTCGATTCCCGGTGCCAGAACGAATTTTTCTCAAATTATTAGGTATAAAAATGTTGACTACTAACACAAAATAGTAGTCGTGATTTTTCAATGAGGATGGCGAGACCTCAATATGAATATAGGTATATAACTCACATGTAGATAGAACATCCTTAAAATACAATACTCATACATTAAGATTTTGTAAATAGATGAAGTAGTAAACAAGTTCTTAGATTTAAGTTCATAATGTACATAGGAAACAAAACTTCAAATATGTTATTGTCAGATTGAAATTCTTAATGCTTCAGGACATAAAACGTATTGTAAGATGATAAACAAGCCTTAATGACGTAATCTTATAATATCAATATTCTTAAAGAGAGGATAGACCAAACATGCAACGACTAGATGGAAATATTTTATAATTTTTCCAACTTATAAATTGTATGTTCATTATTGTAGTCAAGTAAGATTCTGAGGTTTGCTAAATAGCTGATGTAATTGTAAATAAGTTATTCTTACATTTTAGTTGATAATGCGCATATAAACAATGTAAATAGTAGATAAAACTATAAATATTCTTTATTTAAGTTCACAATGCACCGACACATAAAAATTATTATAAAAGGGCAGACAAGTCTTAATAATGTAATTTTATAGTACCAATATTCTTAAAGGAAGAACACACGAATCATGCAAAAACTAGATGCAAATATATTTATATACTGTATATAAAATTTGAACTGGTAATGGAAATTACGGGAAAATGGCTGAATGGATTTTAATTAATGACCCCTCGTTTAGAAGCTTCACATCCAAGGATATGTGGAAAAATAGTAGTTTTCAGTGAAATATTAATTTTCCTACATAATTTTCCTGTTTTCCAAAATTCTTTCTATTTCTGTTATGACAGTTGTTTTTGTGGGCATTTGATTGAGAAGTTGATCTAATTCTAAATCTTTAAAGCCAATATACTTTGAACAAGTTTAAGTATGTATTCATTTTTCCATTTCTTTCATGTCTGTATGATTTGCTGAGTCGTCATTATTTGTATCCATCTGAATTTTTCTCTTTGAAGACTTGAAAGCAAGGTGAATGTTCTACCAATTGATTGCTAGTTGAGAAGTAGTAAATTCATTGGTAGGGTTACTACCTTTATCCTCAGGACAGGCCTTCAAATGTGTTAGCATTTCTTCCAATCCTGATGGATCAGCTATACCACCGTTACTCAGTCCACAGAGCCTCATTTGTTCAGTAACGAGTTATATCACGTGAAGGTGGGGATGGTATTTAGGTAGGACAGGTTACAGATAGTGCACTTCACTACCTTTTTTCACTTCCGAAATTATTTATTTTCAAATGAAATACATGAAATCAGAAAAAAATTAAACATCTCGAGTTCATGGTATGTGGTAAATGCAGATGTGCTTTGTGAATAAAATTAAATTTTGCGTTTACTCGTGAGAATATGGCCTAACATCATTAAACACACACCAAAAACCCCTTTTCTGCACATAAACATATTTCGCGTTTTCGTGATGCACCATAAAATCGTGTCCCAACTATTAAGTATTTTCAATTGCAGGATACTGGGCCACGAAATGCCGTTTTTTATTTCGTGTTTCCGAAAGTGCTTGTTTTTGTTTTTGCCAGTTATGCATATCATATTATAACGTTTTATACAAAACAATAATGAAATTTTATTGTTTCAACAATAGTCACTTTATAATTTAGTTTAAATACTCCCGTCAACAATGGGATTTCCACTCCACACAGTAATACAGTATTCGTTATTGCACTCTACAGACGACAATGACAATTTACTTGAATTATTGAAAACAACAATGTACTGTTAATCTTAACTAATGTTCACAAAGCACTATTTACAAATCTGAACTGTCAGTTCTCAGTTCACAGGTCGTTTGCCTTGTCTATTTCTTCTAGCTCAGTCACTCGAGTTCACAGTATCTCGAACCCCAGACCTTCAGAGACAGTCCACTGAACTTCGAACTCAGGTCCCCCAACTGCGTTCCACTGCACTCGAACTCAGGACTTTGGACGCTCACACAGCTGCAGACACATTCAAGTCGAACTCCAGTCTCGAAACTGGCTCCACTGCTACACAAGACTGGCTGGCTTGCTCTGCCCTGCTAAGCAAAAGTGCCGTATCTGCAGGAAAATTGAAAAATGGGGTTTTCACACTTTATAGGGTTTTGTACTCTTAGAAATTCATTGGACTAGGTAAAAATGCGGTATCTTCAATGACAAATGTAATATAAGCTTTTTATTTTGCCGTATCTGCACAAAATCGCTAGATAAACTAAGCAAGACTGCAGTATGTGTCTTATGCTACGCAAAAGTGCGGTATGTGAGTTGCAGATACTGCATTGTTGCTTAGTACCAAGCATATACCGCGGTCTTTCTTAGCATTGTCACACTATTTTTATCCACATGCCGCTTTCTGCTTCAGTATGCACCTGTCAGTGTTATATTAAACATCAATCTGTGTTAAAAGCAATTATAATTATGTCTTCTTCTTCTAGACGTAAACAATTAGTAAAATTAGCTTTGGAAAAATGTTCTTTATCCAACATGATAGAAAATGAAAATTTTAATTCAAGTGTTGCAAGTCAACTTACGAATTCTACCTTATGAGACATTCGCTTCAGTGGGAAAGAAATCTAAATTGAAACCTTTTGCATTTGTTTGGAATGAAGCTATTACAGGACGAAATAAGGAAGGTATTATAGGTACGTTTTACATGCTCCTGAAAGACACAGAGATGTCAAAATATGGTAATTTGGGTAGATAATTGTTCAAGCCAGAACAAGAACTGCTGTCTGTATTCTTTCTTGGTCTTTGTGGTGAATTCCAAGGAAATAGCTGACCAAGAAATCAACCTTTTCTGTTTTGAACCAGGACACACATTAAATTCTGCTTACAGTATTCATCACCAAGTTCAAAATATCTCTCAAAAAGCAGAAAAGAACATACGACTTTGACGATTTTGTAGACGCTTGTCAAGATGAAAATAATGGAAAAATGGAACTAATAAAGATAGATCACACAAACTTCCACAAAGGAAAGATTGCACTGCCCATCAGAAAAAAATTGCAAAACAACTACCTTACTTCAAGGGTATCGTTCATGTGAAATCAGTGAGAGGTAACTATGTATTGGAGTACAAAACAACATATAATGAAACTGAAAGTTACAAAACTTTAGATTTCCTGCAAAAGAAAGCACAGAAAAGACATGGCATGCAATTGCCTGAACATCTGTTATGTTTTTTTTTATTTAACGACGCTCGCAACTGCAGAGGTTATATCAGCGTCGCTGGATGTGCCGGAATTTTGTCCCGCAGGAGTTCTTTTACATGCCAGTAAATCTACTGACATGAGCCTGTCACATTTAAGCACACTTAAATGCCATCGACCTGGCCCGGGATCGAACCCGCAACCTTGGGCATAGAAGGCCAGCCTGAACATCTGGATAAGCCCTGTGGATTTGATCTTAAGAAGAGAGATAGAATTGAGAACACCTTGAAAGAAGGCATTCCAGAAAATTGACTTAAATTCTGGCGAGATTTACTAATACAGTAAATATTTTGTGCATACTTATGTTTAAAGATTGATTACTTATTACATTGTTAATACTATAATTTTGTTCGCGACTTAAATTGTCATTTTTTTTGTCTCTTATAATGTCATGTTATGAAATAATTAGAAAGGATTTATCATATGTATTCAATTTTTGTTACTAATGAGTTTCTGCATTTGCTATTGCATATTATTTATGTAGCATTATTAATTAAAATAGAGAATCGTCAATTTCAGAACTTAAACACAAGAGATACCTAGAATCATAAGGGTCTAAAGCACATTGTGGTGAATTTGTATATTTTAGCATATATGCATGTTCAGATATATTTTAATAGATATTGTGGGATGTATAAAATTGTACCATGAACAAATCAAAACCTAACATATTAGAAATCTGAATAATAATTTGAATATCATAAATTAATGTGAATTTTTCGATTCCGTACTTTGGGCCCTTATGGTTCTGGATGCCTGTTCTTTCATCTCTTAATTTTATCCAGATACCTCACTTCCCCTTAGCAGGGCGGCAACATACGGCATTTTGTAGTTAAGGCAGATATTTATATATTAAGTCATGCTGTATTAAAGAGCGGTATCTGCAGTTTCTATTAAGTGGCTGAATTAATATATTTTTTGTTTGTTTCAGTAATTTTGTAATGTCATATATAGCTGGAAACCACATAAATTATGTAATCATACGTAAAAATCGAAAGAGGCTGTACAGAAAACTTTAAACTCGTTTTTCTCGATACTTTGCTTTTTGTAGATACGGCACTTAGCCTTAGCAGGGCAGTGCTGTCCAATGACTAACAACAACAACTGCTCCCAGCTCACTTGCGTCTCTTCTTTTATAACCAAACCATAGTTTCGGGAAAGTACGATGCTCGAAATTTCTACTTCTACAGACTTCTGTTCTCGCTGCTTCTTCCTGGACGATTCTGTTCGGGAGGGTTCGTCCCCCCCTTTTGCCTCACGCCGCAGTGCATCTTCCCTTGCCCTCTCGGCATGCAGACGTTCCCCTTACATCCACCACACCGAAGCGACCAACGTTTCGTCTCCCGCACGCCCTGTCAGACACACGTTCGAATCCCGATGCAGCTGTCACAATACTTTAATACTGTGTACTTATGACCACTAGCTTTATTTCCAAGAATTTTGGACATTTAATCACATGTTCGAAATATGTTTTCTGTATTTGAAAAGAACCAATCATGATAGCACATTTTGAAAAAAACTAATCATGATACAGTAACTCACTATTGATTTAAATTTTTTAAAATAAGATGTAAGTGCATCAGACATGTTGAAAATGGGATGCGCACATTATTTTGTGGGTATTTTTTCCTAATTTTACTTGGAGAAATTGTGATGCGTACATTATGCAGTGTTGTCAATTATGAAAGTAACTGCTGTAATTCACAAACATATTTTGTAAGCTAGTTCGAACCAGGTAATATTAGTTCAAATGCAATGCTAAATAAACTGATTCTATTTTGTCATATTATATGAAAATTAATTCATGAGCCAAAAAGTTTTTTTTTTCCTTCATATGTTTTTTATTTCAGTATGGGTAACGTGGCAAGTGAGCACTGAATAACAAAGCAATATGAAAAAAATTGTTACTATATTTTTATTAGTTTTATTTTACACACAAATTACATTAGCAGTAACACACCATTTTCCATTTCAAAATCAATTTAATTTATTTACTTCAAAGTTTCTACCTAACACTATATAATCACAGTCTGTCAGATTGATAGAGGATATCTTACAGTATATGTGTATAATTTTTATGTGTGATAATTTCAAATTTTTTTTTAAATAGGCTTATTGATGGCAGACTATTATCAGGCAGGGAGCTTCTCATTGGTGTTACATCAAAAAAGAACTGTGTCAACGTTATTCGAGGGAGTGTTTCTCATATGGTAAGATTTCTGTTAAATTATATTTTATAGTAACAGAACAGTTCGTTTTTACATTGTAGGAAAGTTTCTAGAAATGTAAAATGTGTTTTGAAATTTTGGCATATGTGTAATACTACTAAAATTCATGTTGAATCTTTCGTGCACTACTTTTAACACTTGAATATAAATTATTGATTCAATGGCGATCTTACTCATGTTAATTATGTAAGCATGTGTGGCTTACAGCTGTTTCGGTGTTACTTGACACCATCCTCAGAGCCTACTAGATCTCGGCTCTATCTCAACTTCTCTACCTGTTGTGTGGGTGTGTTCGTGTGATGAAGAGTTGTGTCAAATAGTGTGTGTGTTCTGAAATTGATCTGTGTGTTGAGAATTTGATTAAGGCGTGTTTTAGTGTGTCTGTATATTTCATATTGTTCTAGTGTGTTGAGTTTTTGGTTTTTGGGTTGTAGCCTATGTGTAGGATTTCCATGTCTGTATTTATGTTGTTGTGTGTGTGGTTAGCATATGCCGAACACATAACTAATGCTAACCACACATACAACAACATAAATACAGACATGGAAATTCTACACATACTACAACCCATACATTTATGTTGTTGTGTGTGTGGTTAGCATATGCTGAACACATAACTAATGCTAATCACACATGCAACAACATAAATACAGACATGGAAATCCTACACATACAACCCAAAAACCAAAAACTCAACACACTAGAACAATATGAAATATACAGACACACTAAAACACACCCTAATCAAATTCTCAACACACAGATCAATTTCAGAATACACACACTATTTGACACAACTCTTCACCACATGAATGCACCCACACAACAGGCAGCGAAGTTGAGATAGTGCCGAGATCTAGTAGGCTCTGAGGATGGTGTCAAGTAACACTGCAACAGCTGTAAGCCACACATGCTTACATAATTAACACGAGTAAGATCGCCATTTAATCAATTATTTCTACTAAAATTAATTAATGCAACAAGTTTTAACTTTTATACTACATTTAAACAAGAGAATACAAAATGTTATACTTCATACATAAACTTCAAACTCTCTATTTCACATAAAATAGCATTTCATGCTCATTTACAAAAAAAAAAAAAAAAAAAAAAAAAAAACCAATGGTAATGAATCTTGACACAGCATAAAACAAAGTGAGAAATCCCTTCCTTCAACCTAATAATCGATATAGTCAAGCTCTCTACATCGAACCTCACCTCATATGCCTACCAAGAGCATGAATGATACTTTGGCATCTATGGGAGCATGTTCGCACAAGCTTTCAAATGTTCTGTTGAGATATATTTCTCCATTCTTCATTCAGTATAATATTTGCAAGTTCTTGGAGTTCTGTGGGACCTAATGGCATTTAAGATAAATCTTTCTAGCATGTCTCAAATTGTGTTCTCTGAAAACATTACTGACTGTTTGGTCATTAATTGTTACTTCAGGTATCATCCTGAGATCGTTTTAGAAGCAGTGGAAGTTTGCTGACATAGAGCAGAATGAACCAGAAATCTGTCCTAACTTTTAGATGTCCTTCATTTTTATTATTACCTTGACCATGTCTCCTCTTGTACTGGTCTGTCTGAATTGTTTGACAACTCTGTATATAACTGACACAGAGATGGCAGTCTTCAGTGACATGGTGATAAGTCCATCCTGTTCATTGAGAGTAACAGCTCTTGAAACTTTAACTCCGTTCATATCAACCATTTTGTAGTGCCTTTGGAATAACATCTGATTAGTACTACAAGAATGATCAATGCTTGAAATATGTCTGAAAAAAATCATTGTGAGTCATGAAGATCATCACAAAATAGCTATATCTTTATACTAAGAATACAGAGAGCAACCCAAATCTGTTCCACCAACTTTTTGAGCCATCTATTTCTAATATAGCCTACATATCACTTAATGCAGACTTCTGTACAAGTATGAGGTAGATTATAACAGTGATCTTTATATTAGCTAACAGTGAAGAGAAAATGTTACGAAGACGAGATGAAATTATGGCTCCAACAACTCAGTCTTCAGCTAGAATAAAAATTTCGTGTTTGCAGTGCATGAAGCATCATTCTGGATAATCCTTGATAAGAATATGTTACCTTTGCTACTTGTGACCTACGTGGAAATACACTGGTCAAAAAAAGTTTTGCAAATTACAGAATTTTTTATTTCTGGATCAGATGTGTCACAGATTTCTCTGCATTTCTACTACATGTCAAGTGCTTAAAGAAAACACAAAATAAAATTGTAAACTTTTTACACACACACACACACAACAATAAAAAAAAAAATCTGTCTTAATTAGCAACAAAAATCCATATCTCATTGATTTGACAAAACAAAACAAAAACACATCTTGAGTCAATTAAATAATGTGTGTGGTCTCCATGAACTCGTACACATCTCTGGACATTATGTGTCATGCTGGAATCCAAGTTACCTAATTCATTTTGAGAAAGATTGCCCTATTCATGTATGGCAGCTGGTATCAGATCCCTTATGGTTTCTGGAAGGTGTGGACGATTGGCTATTGCTCTTTTCAGAATGTACCATTCATGTTCTACACAATTCATATCTGGAGAGGCTGCTGGTCATTTCATCCTATGAATTTCATGTCTCTGCACCAGCACCAGCACGGTGGGGATGGGCATTATCATCCATGAATGTGAATCTTGCTCCAATATCCTGTGGAAATTCAGTAACAATGTGTCAAAGAACATTGTCCTCGTATTTCTGTGCATCCATGTTGTCCTGTATGTGAACTAATGGTATACGATGTCCCTACATGACTCCTACTGCTGGTAGTGTTCAACCATATACAATTCATTGCAACATTGACCATTGGATCTCCACACACCAATGCTGTTGTTATCTGGATGGAGGCCAATTCTTACTTCATCTATAAACTATGTTTGCTTCCATTGTTCCTGAGTCCAGTTTACATGGTCTCTGGCCCATGTTACACACTGTGCTCTGTGTTGTGGAGTGAGTCGAGGAACCTTCAGAGGTCTTTGGGAACGTAACCCTACATCATGCAGTCGATTTTGTACTGTTTGAGTTGATATGGTGTCCCCTATAGCCCTGTGAAGGTCCCTCTGTAACTGAGTTGCAGTGGATGTAGGGCATCACCGCGCAGAAATACAGAAATATTGGTCTTCTCCAGCCATTGTTTTATGTGGTCATTCTGCTCCATGTCGTCTGCTATGGAATTAGTTTCCTGGAATTTCTTCCATACTCTAGAAACATCACTTTGATTATAACCTATGATTCCTGCTATTTCCATTTGTGTCATACCTTGTTGTCTTAAAGTGACTATTCTAATGCAATCTACTGGTAATAGTGTGTGTCGTGGCATTATTGTAATGTAAACACAAAGAAACAGCAACCTCTCTGACCATTCTCATATCAGCCTTTTTTATCGAAAACTATATGATACTGGTTGTTCATAAAAAATTTTGGTAACCAAAACCTATGTAAGGAATCGATTGGTGGTAGTACCATTTCCTGTAACAAACTGGAAATAGGGGTACCTGTGGTCAACTTCGAAATTTCAAATGAGAACATGGGTCATTGAAGGTACCATTGGAAACTACTTTTAAAAAGAAACAACTTTTACTGAAACTTTTTTTATCTAACTTTTATTGCTTACTCACAAAGCAACAAAAATGTTATCTTCTGAGAAATGCTGTATGTTGTTTATGTACGTACACTCTCCATAGTAAGTGTTCAAAATGTACGCCACCCTGTGCTTAAACAGTTTTCTGATCACCTCCTAACATCCAAGATTGCACTTCAGCACAGCTAAGAGACCCACGGGCTTTTCTAATTCTTTGTTTCATGTCTTTTCTGGTTATTGGGAGCACCTGGTAGACCATGTTTTTAATTCTCCCCCACAAGAAGGCTTACCATTTGACACAGGATTGCACCATAATACAGTGTTTAAAATTCTGAAAGACAACAGCTTTCATTCGTACCATATTCATCTCCATCAGGAACTTGGGGGACATGTTTTCCAGACTTGTGTTGATTTCTGCAACTGGTTTCTAAACAACGACTGTGATTTCGAGCTCAGAATTCTGTGGACTGATGAGACAACTTTCAAAAATAATGGTCAGGTGAATATCTACAATGCCCATTACTGGTCTCTGGTTAATCCACACTGTCTATGTGAAGTGGATTACCAGCACATGTGGAACCTCAATACATGGTATGGCCTCCTCAGACACCGAATCATAGGACCATACCTTTTTGAGGAGAACTTGAATGGTAGAATGCACGCTTACTCTGAAACATTATGCACCAGTTGCTTCATGATGTTCCCCTTGTACTTCGGTTAATGATGTGGCTTCAGCAGGATGACTGTATGGCTCACTTTTCACATAGGCTCGACGAGTTATTAATCAGTTATTTCCCCTACGTTGGATTGTATGAGGAGGACCAGTAGCTTGGCCAGCCTGATCTCCTGACTTCGCTCCAAATGAGTTCTTCTTGTAGGAGAGAATTAAAGACATGTTCTACCAGGTGCGTCCAACAACTAGAGAAGACATGAAACAAACAATTAGAGAAGTCTGTGGGTCTCTCAGCTATGCTGAAGTGCAATCATGGATGTTAGGAGGTGATCAAAACATTGTTTAGCACAGGGTGGCGTACATTTTGGACACTTACTATGAAAAGTGTATGTACATAAACAACATACAGCATTTCTCAGAAGATACCATTTTTGTTGCTTTGTGAGTAAACAATAAAAGTTAGAAAAAAAAAAGTTTCAGTGAAAGTTTCCAATGGTACCTTCAATGACCCATGTTCTCATTTGAAATTTCGAAGTTGACCACAAGTACCCCTACTTCCGGTTTGTTATGGGAAATGGTACTACGACCAATCAATTCTTTACATAGGTCTTGGTTATCAAAATTTTTTTTATGAACAACAAGTATCACATAGTTTTCGAGGAAAAAGGCTGATACGGGTGGTCTGAAACATCTGGTATATTATATGGGACTTATTTTACCTTAACCTGTACTCAACAGAAACCTGTGCACAATAGAAAAAAAATGTGGTACCATGTGATTCCATTATGGATAGGTTTCACTGTAGTGAGATTTATAAATTTTTGAATAAAAGAAGCAATTATTAGTAAATTGAAGAATCTTAGAGAAAAATTATTTAAATTGAGAACAAATTGAGCTTCAAAATGAGAAAGAGAAGAAAATTGTTGTTACCATTCTTATTAGCAGCAAGAAGGAATGGGCACTTTGCAATAATGAGAAAGGCAAACTGAAAGTAAATGGGGAAATGTACGACTTGGAAAGTTGCCAAGAGAATATGGATCCCCATGAGTTTGGGACAAAATGCAGTCAAGGGGTATGCACACAAAGGAAGCATGCAAACGCTGGTAACCTGCTCGCTGGCTGCCAGTGCCGATTGCCTGCGCCTGTCGACGCTGAGTGGTGGACACAGAGAATGCGTGTTAAAGTGGTAAAACCTGCCAGTTGCTTTCACGATGACTAGCTCGTCTGATGAAGACTTTCTTCTATATTTTGATAGTCTCATATAGATTTATTAAGAGAGACAAGAAAAGCAATTTGCATTCATCAATAAATCTTTGTAAAAAAATGGTGTTGTGAATAATATCACTTCTTTAATGAGCTGAATGCAGACGAAGATACATTTCTTCAGTATACCAGAATCACTTTGGACACATTTTATTACATTTTTAATGCAATGGAACATCTTTTAACCAAAAACTGGTGTAATTGATATCTATGGTAGTAGGTTTTTTTTAAAAAGTGTAGATGTTCATCTCCTCACGTTCTTGATCACGTTTTCTACTGCCACCAGCGTGGCTCAGTCGGTTAAGGCACTTGTCTGCCGGTCTGAAGTTGCGCTCGGGCGCGGGTTCGATCCCCGCTTGGGCTGATTACCTGGTTGGGTTTTTCCGAGGTTTTCCCCAACCATAAGGTGAATGCCAGGTAATCTATGGCGAATCCTCGGCCCCATCTCGCCAAATACCATCTCGCTATCACCAATCTCATCGACACTAAATAACCTCGTAGTTGATACA
The DNA here is from genome assembly GCF_040183065.1 of Periplaneta americana. Taxonomy (NCBI): domain Eukaryota; kingdom Metazoa; phylum Arthropoda; class Insecta; order Blattodea; family Blattidae; genus Periplaneta; species Periplaneta americana. The sequence continues at coordinate 149,464,024 of NC_091132.1, read as the reverse complement.
GCGTCGTTAAATAACCAACCAAAAAAACCGTTTTCTACTTGTTTTCTTTTGTAAATATTGAAGCTTCTGCCTTTCAATATGTAGCAAGAATCATTTAATACATCTATTGGCCTACGTCTTTTTTTTCTGTAACAGATACACAAGAGGATTCCAAAAACGTTGTAGTAGGCCTAATATCAGGGGCTCTGACACAGTAGGCCGTGGGTTATCGTTAGATCTCGGATTTTAGGTTAAATACCTATTTTTATTTGTAGAGATAAATCAAAACTAGTTAAATATCTTCATATTTTATATACGATATGAATATTTGAAAGTGGTTTTATGGTTCTTAAAAATGCCTATTTTTAATGTTTTAGAGCGTAAAATTTTCCATTTCTCTTTGTTACGTAGGCCTATATATTTTTAAATTTTCGTGTAGCATGAAAGAGAAAGTTTTGAATGTCATGGGGTGCGTATGGTACAAGTATCCTATAACAGTTTGGTTGTAGGAAAGAAGAAATTCCTGGAAGGACTGGTTTTGTTGAGCACTTGAACAGACAGTAGAAATGTGAAGAATAGGAAGGGTGTACGTAGTTCTCCCTAAAGAAATCAGCATGGTAAATATTGCTAGATTTAAATAGGTATCCATTGCTTCAGTATCATTGAGAAGCATTTTTTCCATTATAAAATGGCTCTGTATAAGAAAAGGCAAAGATCGACGATAGAAAATTAGAGAAAAACGTAGTTATGTATTGAAATGCCAATTATGAATAATGTGTTAACTGTAAATTCATTGGTAAATTAATTAATTTAATTGTAATATAAACACTTATGTATTAGCAGCCTTAGAGCACTGAGGCGTCCACACCTGTGGAGTAACGGTTAGCACGTCTGGCCGCGAAACCAGGTGGCCCAGGTTCGATTCCCGGTCGGGGCAAGTTACCTGGTTGAGGTTTTTTCCGGGGTTTTCCCTCAACCCAATATGAGCAAATGCTGGGTAACTTTCGGTGTTGGACCCCAGATTCATTTCACCAGCATTATCACCTTCATCTCATTCAGATGCTAAATAACCTGAGATGTTGATAAAGCGTCGTAAAATAACCTACTAAAAAAAAAAAAAAAAAGCACTGAGGCCGATGAATTATTTAAAAACTATGTACCGGTATTCAGAATTTAAGACTTAACAGAAATGAAGTTTCTAACCACAATATTTTTCTTACTGTTTTGTCACTGTATACCGTAATATTCAATACTCACTAATTAATTGCATTTTTATAGTTAATGTAGTTCGTGTGGCTAGAAATTACATTTTAGTTGCATAAAATAGTAATTTTAGCTGCATAAAAATAGTAATTTTAACTACTTGAAATTGTATTTTTAGTTGCCTAAATCCATGTTTTTAGTGCCTAATTTGATAAATTCAGGACCTATTTTAGGTGCCTAAAAGTCAGTTTTTAAATGCCTAAAAATCCGAGGTCTAGTCATCATTCTGTGGGAAAAATTAGGGCTTAATGTCACTAATATCCTCTTTATTTGGTGAGGGTGAAGATGGTGTTGCACTACGATGGTTGTCGAATTCAGTCGCTGCCGAGAATTGTGTCTTGTCTGGATTACCAGGAGCTACAGACACTTTGCTCAAATTCCCTGGGCTTCACTACATGTTAAGGAACTTCATAGCTTCAAAAATGTGATCATTTTACTGTGTGATTGCTGCAGTTACCAGGATCTCCACATCGAGAAGGTGGAATTTTCCCACGTTTGACAGCAAATTGTTTATTGTTTAGTTAACTGTCCGAAGACAGATATAAACCTCATTAAGTAACACCAATAAGGTATCACTCATGAGGCAACTAAGCTAGACGATAAAGGGGTAGGGTGGACAGTTCATTTTCCCATCCTTTGCATACATCGCTGACTAGAAACATATTGCACTAATGGACTGCAAACTAATCTCTTATAGTAGCCTATACTTCCACATCACCCTCAGCTTTGTTTCTAAGAAGAGTACTATAAGTGAGAATTAATTAGCTCTTATGTAGAGTTTCGTAAGCAATCAAATCAACAACTGAAGTGTTGAAAGATAAAAGTTATCAAATTAATCGATAAGATTTTTCAGAAAACGTTTAAAAAATGTAATCTCATCTTACCTATAGAAAAAAAATGTTTGTAAAATATTTTTAAGAAATTCCCCATTTAAAGGTTTCTAATAGTCTGCTTAATCTAATTTCCCCATTAGGATCATATAAACCTTTTAAAAATAAATTTTTGTGACGTGATGTTTAATCTAGAAACCCCTCAATTATTGTGAAACATTTTCTATTCTTATCTTGAGATATTTTACTTACCGTCCTGCTTCATTTCTGCACTTATCCCTTTCCAACAACTTTATTCTTCACTAATCGACGATGTATGCAATGGAGAGGGAAAGGAACTGGCTACCCTACCCCATTATCTCCTGGCCTAGTTTCCTCATAAATTATGCTTTTTGTATCAATTGTGAGGTTCAGACCTGTCTTCGGACAGTTGATTAAACAATTACTACATTCCTTTTGCTATGATACTGTCTTGTCTTATTTTATCCCATACCGCAGGTTTGTTATAAACAGCAGCAATTAATGCATCACTATTCATTTTACTTTCTACTGTGCACCGATAATACAGAATACAGGCGTCAACAACCAGCGAGCAGGAATTAAAGATTCATTCCGGTAAACTTGTAGGCGCTTGTTGCATGCGTTGACAAGTACGAACCTGTATCCTTTCTGTTCGGATCTCATTAGTTAACATGCAGAACTTCTTGGTGTGGGTAAGCGCGTGTCGGCGCCGGCAACCTGAAAGCGGGAAACCAGCGTTCTTTGTATGCATACCATTCCGGAAACTTGTGGGCGCTTGTTGCACGCATTGACAAGTACGAACCTGCTTCCTTTCTGTTCAGACCTCATTAGCTAACACGTAATACTTCTTGTCGCTGGTAAGCGCGTGCCGGCGCCGGCAACCTGAAAGCAGGAAACCTGCTTCCTTTGTGTGCGTACCCAAGGAGAAGAAGAGTAATATCAATGGGGACTATGTAAGAAAGTTGAATGAAGAAAGTGGCTCAGATAGAAGTCGTTGAAGGAGGAAGCCAATTGCAGCAAGGTCAGTTTATGGAAAGAGTATGTAAGAATGGACACTGGATTGCAGAAGACATGATTGAGTAGTTTTGAAAAAAGTTCAGAAAATAACGCAAAGAATGTAAGGAATAATGAAGAAATGCATAGCAAGCAGTCTGAAGCAGGAGATGGCTGTAATGTTATGAGGGAGTTAGAGAGGTTAGAGAACGACATAAGGGCATGAGTAAAGTTTGAGATGAATAAGCTAATAAATAAAATGTGAGGAAATGAAGGGGCATTGGGGGATGAAGTAAGAGAGGAAGATAGAATAAAGGACGCACCCATGAAATCAAGCATAGGGATTGGTAATACTCACGGAACAGGAAAAGAATCTGGAGGAATTAACACTGACGAGAAGTAGACTGTTTTACAGAAGGGAGAAAAATGTTGCCAAACATAATTATTATAATTTTAGGAATTGGTGTACGCAAGGTCTGAATTAGAGTATTAGGTGTGGAAATTGAAAACATTATCGGGATAGATTTTCTTAGTACTGGTGTTGTTTCATTGAAGTAATGGATGACCAAACTTATTATGAAGAGGCATTAAATTATTGACGACGAAAGTATAATTATGAAGAGGAGATAAATGAGTGAAGATTGAAAATAATCTAGATTCCAAGGACCTAGTTGATAGGAGCAAGATGCAGTTTTTCTCATGTGCAAGCATTCCTTCAAAATGTAAAAGTATAGTCGTACTTGTATGTACTAATACTGTCTTTCGGTCTAACTCCCTAATCTTAGGCGCCGATCCATCTCGAGTAATGTGGAAACAGCTTGCAGCTTTTCTTCACAACTGGGGCATATATGCATCATGTTTTGTCGTATCTTGTTGAATGCTTTTACCTACCTTGCCACTGTTCCACAAAGCAATGGAGATTCCCTGAAGCCTCTTGATGACTTTGATGACACTATCGTGCTATACAACCTCTGACACATTCACTCTTTATCCAACTGCGCTGTTTCTGATTCGAAAACATCGTGACAACACTACATTAGACTGCCAGCTAACATGACATTCTGTTCATTTCATCACTGTGCAAGCACATAAAATGAGTAAGGTACGTATGTAACTAACATGTGGTTCTTTTGCATGGCATCTTCACAGCAGAGTTGCCACAATTAAAGTTGCAGCACTCGTAGTATGGTGTGACATAAATTCGTAAATGTGGAGACACATAACTTGTACCGGTATTGTGATTATTGACATTAAAATAATATTAGTGGAGAGGAATAGAGACAGTGTCTGAATCTCGTGTTCACTACAAACTTTGTTTGATTCGTAGAAATCCTAATGATGTATTTGAAGCGAGAAGATGACACTTCATTTCCAGACATTCTTTTACTGTGGGGAATTAGAAAGGAAATCAGAAAAAATTACTGGTAGTAAAGTTCAAAAAAAAAATGTGACAGACTTCTTTAAAATAACAAGAAAATGAGGTAAGAACAAGCAGAACAGATCATCCATCTTTTTCGATTAACTGTTCTTTCCCTCCCCTTCATTATGAAGCTGTATCAACTACTAGGTTATTTAGCGTTGATGAGATTGATAATAGCTAAATGGTATTGGGTGAGATGATGCTGAGGATTCGCTATAGATTATCTGACATTCGCCTTATGGTTGGGGAAAATCTCGGAAAAAACCCACCCAGGTAATCAGCCCAAGCAGGAATCGAACCCATGCCTGAGCGCAACTCCGGATTGGCAGACAAGCTCCTTGGCCAACTGAGCTATGCTGGTGCCTTATCTCATGTTCTCTATGTGCTTGCCTGACAAAAGAACATTTCCGTAAATGGTAGTATGTTCACAGTCAATTCCTGATGTGCATTTTTTATGTGCAATTTTTGTCCATATGTAAAAAACATACTTCATTTCTGCTTTGTATATTTTTGACACATAAGAGGGGGGGGGGAAGAGAAGGGAAAGAGATATGGGAGATGAGAAACAATATTGTGACAGCCACGTGAGATTCGATCTCACGACCGGCAGAAGAAGGGCTAGGTCAGCCGTGGTTCGGTGCAAGTTGCGCGCGCATCTGCTTCCTGGGGCATGTGCTGTGGCGTAGAGAGGAGAGGAGAGAGAGCAACCGCGGCAGAGAGGAGAGAAATCCAGAGAATTCGAGAGTGCCATCTCTGGACATCCGTGGAAATCTCTAGCATCGAACATTCTCGTAGCTATGGTTTGGTTTAAATTACGACACGCGAGTGAACTAGAGTCAGTTGTTGTTGTAGTCGTTGGACAGCAAGCCAGTCTTGTGTAGCAGTGAAGCCAGCTTCGAGACCGGAGTTCGACTTGAGTGTGTCCGCAGCTGTGTTAGCATCTGAAGCCCTGAGTTCGAGTGCAGTGGACCGCAGTTGGGGGACCTGAGTCCGAAGTTCAGCGAATTGTCCCTGAAGGTCTGGGGTTCGAGATACTGTGAACTTGAGTGACTGAGCTAGAAGAGCTAGTCAAGGCAAACGAACTGAGAACTGACAGTTCTGTTTTGTAAATAGTGCTTTGTGAACATTAGCTAAGATTAACAGTTCATTGTTGTTCTCGATAATCCAAGTAAATTGTCATTGTCGTCGGTGGAGTTCAATAACGAATGCTGTGTTACTGTGTGGAGTGGAAATCCCATTGTTGACGGGAGTGTTTACATTCAAATTGTAGAAAAGAGTTATTGTTGTAAGAATAAAACTACATTATTGTTTTGAATTTTAAAGTTACAATATGTAGGCCTACATGTGAGTTATGTCTATTGCGTTTTGGGACTGACTAATACAGAATCAGTACAATTTTGCGACTTCAGTAGCACTGAGAGTGAATTTCTTGTGAGAGATGCATGATTCTGTAACTTTGTAAGTGCTGTGGCAGTGAATATAATAATACTTACTTACTTAGAAATGGCTTTTATGGAATCAGGAGATTCATTGCCGGCCTCACTTAAGTCCACCATCAGTTCCTATCTGAGCAAGGTTAATCCAATCTCTGCCATGATATCCCACCTCCCTCAAATAATATTATCCTCTCATCTACGCCTTGGCCACCCCAAAGGTCTTTTCTCCTCAAGTTTCCAATGAACACACTATATGCATTTCTAGATTCACTCATATATGCTACATGCCCTGCTCATCTCTAACATCTGGATTTAATGTTCCTATTATATTAGGTGAAGAATACAATGCGTGCATTGTGTAACTTTCTCCATACTCCTGTAACTTCATCCCTGTAACTTTTCCTAGGCACCTTATTCTCGAACTCCTTAACCTCTGTGATTCTCTCAAAGTGAGAGTCCAGGTTTCACAACCATACAACAATCGGTAATATAACTGTTTTATAAATTCTAACTTTCAGCTTTTTTCAAGAGCAGACTGGATGATAAAAGATTCTCAATCAAATAATAACAGATATATCCCATATTTATTCTGCATTTAATTTCCTCCTGAGTGTCATTTATATTTGTTACTGTTGCTCCAAAATACTTGAATTTTTCCACCTTTTCAAAGGATAAATTTCAAATTGTTGTATTTCCATTTCGTACAATGTTCCAGTCATGAGACATAATGATATACCGGTACTTTCTTTCTTTCATATTGGAGCGGTTAAATGGCAAGTTGTAGCCGATTTAAGTGAACACCATATTTTAACATTTTGGTGGCTACTTCATTCACACACAACCCCCAGAATGTCTGGAGGACCACACCTGCTGTTGGCCGACGGGTCCATTGGACCTAGCTGGGAGATCTTGTTGATCACCAGCTTTCCCTCCTTAAGCCACTGGAGGACGATTTTAGTGCCATAGCAGGTCAGCACTAGGAAAAGAAAAGTAGAAAGAGGAGGAAGGAAAGGGAAATGAACCCCTAGGCCTCGAATCCTCTAAGGCCGTCGGGATCGAAGAAAGTAAGAGTGCAGTCAGAGGACTGGATAGGAAAGGGTAAAGAGGGAATTAGGTATTGGATAGAGGAAAATTATACCAAATTCAGTCATTAACTCATCAAGCTGACCAGTGCTAATGGATGAGTAGCCCCTCCCTTTAGTTCAGCTCGTAAAATTATGCTTACTAACAGCTGCACCACGGGAAGGTAGGGATGGGACATTGGGTATTTGGCCAGGTTGGTTCCTTAAAGCCTTCAATGGGAAGGATTAATGGCTCTCCCCCCTGTATCGGGCAGATACCCTTTTGCAGCCAGAAGAAAAAGCACTGATTCAATATGAAAAACTTATCAGATTACCAGGAAACAATTGGCATTCATACAGTCCTCTCTGTAGATTGAAAACTCAAAAAAGTTTCATATCCATTGTTCAAGAATTAAAACAGAAAATCATTATTCCGAATTTAAAAGAAAACTTACAAATTAAACCGGACCCTTTAACTCTATTAAATATAGAATATAATCTAAATTTAACAGAAGAAATATTAAAATCAGAAGTAAACACTGAAATACTGAAACAATTGTCTTTAGAGACAATTAATATTAGGTACCCTCCACAAAACTGGCTTCATTTATACACTGACGGATCCATGATCTCCAGAGAACAGGGTGCCGGTGCAGGTGTTACATGCTGTCTCTTCTCACTTTATAGATCACTTGGATATGGAACAACAAGTTTTGATGGTGAAATCATTGCAATAAGTGAATGTCTCAGGAATCTTCTATGCCACATCAATAAATTTAGGAATGCAGTTATATTGTCAGACTCCAAAGCAGCTATTCTATCAATCATCTCTAAACACACACCTTCATCTCAAACAGCAGAAATAACTAAAATGCTCTCTCAATTAATATCACTCAATAAAAGAATTGTATTCCAATGGATACCATCCCATTGTGGAATCCTGGGAAACGAGAATGCGGATGCTTTAGCAAAGGGCAGCACTGCTACTTGCAGACCTGTTACTAAATCTACGTATTACTCTGTGAAGAGATTTATTAAATCTACATACTTAGACTTCAAGAAACAAAATTTGATAACACAATCCCAAGGGAAAAAATGGAACTCTCTGCATCAAAATCCACAGTTAATTCCCGATTTACCATGAAAATCGTCTGTAGCTGCATTTAGATTGGCAACAGGCCATGATTGTTTGGCTAAACACCTGCATAGAATTGGAATATATCAGTCCCCTAACTGCCCATTGTGCAACTCAAACCAAGAAATGGATTCGGAATACCTCAAAACCTGTGCTTCATTGGCTGGTCATGATAATATCTTTGAAAAATATTGGAGTGCAAGAGGTCAAATGACTTTATTGTCAAATGCCTGGCATTAGAAAACAACAACAAACAACAACAACAACTTTCTTTCTTTGTGGTTTACCTCCAAACCTCTCTCCTTACTCGCTTCAAGTAAAATTTATATTTTTTTCCCTAATCGTTTGTGTATTTTCTCCTAACATATTCACATCATCTGTGTAAACAAGTAGTAGATGTAACCCGTTCAATTCCAAACCCTCCCTGTTTTCCTGGCCTTTCCTAATGGCATATTCTAGAGCTAAGATAAAAAGTAAAAGTGATAGTGCATCTCTTTGCTTTAATTCACAGTAAATTGTAAAAGTGTCAGACAGAAGCTGGCCTATACGGACTCTTCTGTAGGTTTCACTGACACCTTTGACCTCGAACGATCGAAACTGCACGAAAACATGCTTAGAATAACAATCGATCATAAACAAAACAGTGGTGTGTGTCATTTCCATGCAAAATGTTGCATTCTACCTCAGGTGACATTTTAATAGAGAGAAACAAAGTAACAAGATATCAATACCATCCATAGGAGGGAAATTATATGTAATTGAATGACTTCAATGTCACATTACATTTTCAATCAAAGTGCCAAAAACTCTCTGCTTAAAAAAGTATTTATAATAGCGCAAAACATACATATACAGCAGTAGCACACACCTGATAGTGCTTATATTAGTCCTCAAAGTGCAGATGTGGGATTTCGATGAAGTGGTTGAAACAAAGTGGAAGAGAACAATGTACACTCCTCACAAAAGCCATGTTATCACATTCCAAATCACTTTCGCATTCACGCAGACCAATATCAAAAGCCACACTAATTACATTTTCAAATGATGATGTTGGTATGTCAATGTCATAACCTGGCTTTCGCCAAGCATATTGCAATATAGGTTCATACGTAGGTGCAGCAAATTGATTGTAAATCACAGAGTGAAGTTTCATGATGAAATAACGATCATGTATCTTCACTTGTGGTTTGGCACATTGTAGTCTTACAAAATCAGTAATCCTGCTGATATAGAGCTTATATTGCCGAAAGAAGTAAACATCAAGGTGTTGGCAATATTTTGTTGTTTTCAGTGGCAATACCTTCAGCATAACATCTTTGTTTGAAAAACTTGCATCTAGAAGGGTACGATCTGTATGACCTGACCAGGAATCACACAACAATAGGCTCTTTTCACTTATTACATGTTCGCCAAGGACTGAAATTAGAAAATGTTTCATGTGTTCTTTAGTCATTTTTCCACTTTTACTTGCCTCCACATGAACGTTTCGGGGACAGGTTGTTTCATGTTTCTTTGAAATATTTGGGCCGAAAGTGCCTTGTGTCTCTTGAAAACAGATGTACAACTTGTTTGCTAGTCTGCCTGTCATTGATAAAGCCACATCAATTGTGTAGCTGTGAGTAGAGCTATGTACAGACTGCAACACACTAGCTGTAGTTCTCTCTCCTCTGTGGGACAGTGTTGATGCTGAAGACATTTCATACTGGAATTGACTCTGGTCACTTTCCAAACATTACCTTTCTCCACGCCCTCCTCTGTTATAAACATGTTCACTTCCTCCACAAACTGTTGTGCCTTATGACATATACTATTATCGTCTTCTGTGTTCTTACGTGTGACAAATGTAGTAATATGCCTGGATGAAAGGCCATATTCATGCTTGAGATGGTCGATAAAGGAAATGGAAGCTTTGAAATTGTCCAAGCCAACCATTTTAGCTGCTTCCAGTGCCCACATCTGCAGATGCCAATAGTGCACTGTAGATCCATACCTCCTTTCACTATCAAATTGCGTTATTACATGCTCTTTTATAGTTTGTAATTGCGATAGTCTGTTTCCTTTGAAACGAGCTCCTGCTCGCCATTTGTTAGACACATAATTTAGAATTAATGAGCAATTTGATTTACTTTTAATGCACTTATAGCACTTCATTAGTTTGCTATAGAAATTGAAGTCACGATTGTAATAGTCTTCATAAATGTTCTCTAGTACGCTGTCATCAATATCTTCTAATATACTGGACCTCGACTTTTTGGGTGGAGAGAGTTCGTACTCACTTTGACTTGACTGTTCCTGTTGCTCTGGAGATGAATGTCGTGTACTGCTTGAAAAGCCACCTTCAGGTTCAGGTTCCTCCTCTCCTTCAAAATTAATATATCTATCCAGCGTAATGTCATGTATTTCTGTTTCATCCACATTATATTTCTGAATTATTATGTTATATATTATATCCGCGAACTCCATATCCTCAGCCCCGATGTCATTTCCACATTCAGCACGTCGCAACTTTGTCCCTAATGTTTGGACTACATTCGTAAGATTCTCTTCGTGATATCACTGCACTGTACACAGTTTACACAGTAACCCGCTTTCGAACACTCCAAGAGACATACGTACTGCAGCGATACCATTTACACAACTGGAGCACTGGTTAGTGCAGCTACAATATGCCACCTTCTAATGGCACTAGCAGACAAGTGCTGAGTTTTGCATGGAAGTGACACACACCACTGTTTTGTTTATGATCGATTGTTATTCTAAGCATGTTTTTGTGCGGTTCCATTCGTTCGAGGTCAAAGGTGTTCCTTGTGAGACATATTTTAATTAATCAAATTAGTTTCTTGTGAATACCAATTCAGTAATTGTATAAAACTTCTCTCTTAACCGAGTAAAATGGCTTTTTCAATTCTATGAATAACTGATGTACTGTACCCTTACACTCCCATTTTTTCTCCAATATGTATAGAATACAAAAAATCTGATCAATATTCGATCTATTACGCCTAAAACCACATTGATGATCCCCAATAATTTCATCTACATAAGGTGTTAATCTTCTCAAAATAATATTGGAAAAAATTTTGTATAATGTCAGTAAAAGTGATATTCCTCGAAAGTTACTACAATTAGTCTTTTCCTCCTCCTTAAAGGTAGATACAATATTATGAACTCCTTGCATTGGTCGGTTACAATTTCTTTTTCCCAAATAGCATATACTGTATAAGCTTAAATAATTTGCTGATGATATGGCATTGTTAGCAGAAGAGGAGACGATACTAAGAGATATGCTACTGAAATAAATGACAGCTGTGAGCAGTGTGGGATGAAGATTAATGCAAACAAGACGAAGACCATGGTTGTTGGAAGAAAAATAAAGAAGGTAAACTTGCGGATTCTAAATGAGGTGGTAGAGCAAGTGCACAGCTTGAAATACTTGGGATGTACTATAACAATAATATGAGCTGCTGCCAAGAAGTCAAAAGGATGATAGCAATGGCCAACGAAGCTTTTAATAGAAAAAGGAGTATCTTCTGCGGACTTCTGGAAATATAAGGAAGAGACTAGTGAAGTGCTTTGTGAGGAATGTGGCATTATATGGGGCAGAAACATGGGCATTACAATGAAGTGAGGGAAGCGAATAGAAACATTTGAAATGTGGATATGGAGAAGTGTGGAGCTTTTGAAATGGACAGACTGAATAAGAAATGAAGATGTGTTGGAAAAAGTGAATGAAGAAAGAATGATGCTGAAACTGATCAGAAAGAGAAAAAGGAATTGGTTAGATCACTGGCTGAGAAGAAACTGCCTACGGAAGGATGCACTGGAAGGAATGAGTTCGAGGCAGAAGAAAATATCAGATGATAGACGACATTAATTTATATGGATCATTTGCAGAGACTAAGAGGAAGGCAGAAATAAGAAAGATTGTGGAATGCTGGGTTTGCATTGTGAGCCGTGCCCACGACCACAGCCGTTCACCTAGTACGTCACTTCATCCGTCAGAGCGCTCTCAGATGTCACTGTATAGATAGCGCTATCAATCCCTTCATTTGTTCTTTCCCAAATAACCCTATTGGCCGTTCATTACGTCTCACGAGGATAGAGGGGGAGAGAGTTTACCTGTTTTAATGGAGATACACGGAGCGACACTCGGGTTCCGGTACGCGGCAGATACACTTAACAAGACTTTGGCTCTCGTACACGGGAGATATACGGAAACAGTTGGCTCAGATTCAAGCTCTCGTACACAGAAGAAACATTTAACAAGACTTAGAATTTTGGTACGCGGCAGATATAGACAACGTGACTCGGGCTTTGTACGTGTTGGGGATAGATCAGTGGAGTAGTTATATTGCGTTGTGTGTGTTTGGGATTTTAGTGGATCGTAGTTCGAAACATCGCTTGCTTGTGATACGTCTTGGGGGCAAGTTTTAGTATTTGCATCGAGTAACATATTTGTGAGATATATGTGTTTGAGGTAAATTGTATTTGGGAATTATGTAATGAGATTTGATTTGAAACGTGAGTTCATGTTCCGAGACGGTTAGAGTGATAAAGCAGCGGTTACGGTCTCACATTTTGTTTTAGTGTATTCCCTGCTCCATTTGATTATTGGTTTCCTTCGCCGCTATTTTGTTATCATATGCGTCGAGTTTTGTTGCTATTTAAACGATCCTTGAGATTGGAATTATCGTCCGTTACTTATTACGTGTATCTGTCTCCATCCCTCTCTCTCTCTCCGTTGGGTGTTCATTTTGTAAAGTGCAGAGATTTGTGTTAGTGCAATTTGCACAGAGTATGTGAGCAATATGTGCAATGGGTAATGTATAGTGATCACTCATGTAATGCCTTATGCTGGGTAGAGTTTCTCTCTTATTGAGTGTACGTGTATTTATAGTTTGGTTAGTTAGACTGAGTGGTATCTATGGTCGAATGGATCATGTATTAAGTGAATGTGCCGGCTGGGTGTTGTGTTCAGATTCATACTCAGATAGTTAATATATATATATATTTTTTTAAAGAGTGGTTCATGAACATATGGCTAATAGGTTAGTCACTGATTGTCGAGAGACGGCCATATTAGATTGTTTAATCACTTATAAGTGTGTTGGCCTCAGCCTTGTGATACTTACATGATTTACATATCTTGGGGATATCATTTCAGATTAGTTTGTCCTATTTTCACTCACCCATTTCATATTTATTGTTATTTCATTTTTTCATTTATGTACATTGTTACTTATTATTGTTAATTATATTTGTTTTACAAATTCACACTATTCATTTCTAAAAGTCTTCCACTGCGCACATCCAATCCTTCCAATGTGCCCTCCACCTGGCGAAAGCAGCCAATATAAGAAAGATAAAGAGGAGGAGTGGATGATCGTACCGCCGCCGCCCTCCACTCCACCACAATTGAAAGACCTGCCCTTGGGCAAGACATATATGTATGTAAGCTTAAATATTTCAATTGTAATGCGTTTCCACCCTCTTGTATTAATTCTGCTGGAACTTTATCGATACCTGAAGATTTGTACTTTTTCAGATCTTCTATCACAATTTCTACTACAGAAAGTGTGAGTTCGGATATAAATGGCTCAGCAGTTTGTATTGAATTTCGTCCTGATGATTTCTGTTTGACCTGTGCACATTAAGTAGTTGCCCAAAATTGGTTTTTCCATCTGTTCAGGATGGAATGAGTCTGCAAGCATGTCACCTTTCTCATCCTTGATCACGTTTACCCTTGCCTGATATACTTTCTTACAGTCTATACAAAACTAGAAAGGTATTGACAGTTGTCTTTCACACACGCGGGAAGGGAGCAACATTATGAAGTTGTGTGGTAGTGCAGTGCGGCTCTTTGCGCCGCCTATCTGCCGTATCAGAACTGTGCAGCTGACACGAAATCGTAAACTATAAATTTGTATCATATGGTAGTTTTTGACTAGACTAATAATAATAATAATAATAATAATAATAATAATAATAAACGTATGAATGAATGCGAATATGGTACATAGTGTGTAAGCGATAAGTTGTCTCCATTAATACTGTACGACCTTAGATATTTTATATATTTGAAACCTCATTTCTTTAAGACAATGTGCAGAAGAAACATTGCCGTGAAAAAGTTCCATATCTTGAAGCGAAGTTTGCAGCTTTTTTAAAGTAGCATGCTCCTCCGTCGGTAATATAAATATACATGCTGCCGGATTGCATCCTCCTGAAATGTATTTAAATTTGTCACCGCTTTTCCACTCTACTTTTCTTTTCCGGGATTTCAAGTTTGGAAGGTCCATCCTCTTGCTCATTCAATTTGAATGTCTCCTTTCCTATTTTAACGATGGTGTTCTTTCCTATTTTGAGAGCCTCTGCAGTACTATTTACACCTGTTGTACAGGAATAAGAGGCCTGCCATTGTCTCTCCTTTCTCGAAATAATCCCGCACATTACAAACCATTTCTCTCACCTGACTTGTAAGAGGAGCACCTTTTTCGTCACTTCTAGACTTCTTGCTGTCCCTTGTAGCACTCCTTTCTCCCATTGAGCCCGTGGTTCGTTTTGTGCTGCTAACTGCAGGAGTGATGCCTTGCAACATTGTATAAGTGAAACACACGGACACTATAAATCGCGTTATAAATACACTCACAACTAAATTAAATCATCATCATCATCATCCTTCATGCATTAGGAAATTGATTCCTGTAGCAGCTACTGAAATTGGTCCATCCATCTTTTGGCTGGTCTTCCAATATCTCTTCTTCCCCGAGGTTTATATTTCCAAAACTTATATGGTATCCTGTCCTCCTGCATCCTTGAAATGTGAGACATCCATGTATTTCTATATTCTTCTATTTTGTTGTTTAATTCATATATCTCAAGTTCTTCTCTTATTTCTTCGTTTCTTTTATGTTCTATTTTCCTGTAACCTGCTACGCTTCTCAAAAATTTCATCTCATTTGTTTGTAATCTAGAGGCATCTCTCTTTTTCATAACCCATGTTTCGCTTCCATATAGTAAACTGGGCACTGACATCACCTTATAAAATTTTAACAATGTATCTTTTCTAGCTTTTGATTTCAGGCTTCTTCTTATTGTTCCATTTATGTAATTAAATTTTTCTATTTTTTCTTTTTGATCATAGTCTCCTTTATAAGATAAGGTAACACCCAAAAATTTAAATTTATTTACCTGTTCTATGATATTGTTTCCTATTACTATTTTAGATCTTACAGGAGATTTGCCACAAAATGCCATAGTTTTAGTCTTATGTACAGATATCTCCATATTATAGTTCTTATTTATGTTCCATAACTCATGTACTGCTCTCTGTAGGTTATTTTCATTATTTGCTATTACTACCTGATCGTCAGCGAATAGCATCGTCATTATGAAATTATCTTCATTAAAATTCTGTGTATAGTTCTTTATTTTTATTTTCCATTTTCTTAATATTTCGTCCATATATATATTGAATAGAATCGGCGACATACTGCATACTGCTAAATTAAATTTAAAACTAAATTTAAACTTATTCTACCTTCATCAACAGCAAAATATCTACGAAAACAATAGCCACGACAGAACACAGTAACGAAGATTCAACACTTCCCAGCAAAGCAACTGGCTACCATGTGCTCTCTGCAAAACAGTCGGCAACATCAGCCTGTTGGCATGGTCTCTGATTGGCTAGTTTGAGCTGTTGCCATGGTGACGCTTTGAAGCTGCTGAACTGTCAATACCTTTCTAGTTTTGTATAGACTGTAAGTTCCTTTATGCCTTTATAACGTGTTTCTCATGTGTGATGCAACTCGAGGTCTCCAGCATTGCTCGGAAAGCATTAGCCTGTCAGGAAGGCAGCAGTCACCGATTGTGCAGCTGGTGGCCTGCCCCATTTCTCGTAATAAGTTTAGTCTTGCAGGCGCCCTAGCTGTAAACAGTGCGTATTACTCAGTCTTGTTCAGTTTCGTTTTCTTTGTGATTGAGTACACGTTTGTTCATTCTTATTGTGTGTAGTTTTGTTAACTATGTTATACACTAGGGAGCAATGAGTCTTTATTCTGTTAAACTATGCAAGAACAGAGTCGTATGTGGAATGTGAGCTTGTTTTTATACAGAAATTTCCCGGTGTACATGTTCCCAATAAATCGACAATATGCAGATTACTAGAAAAATTTAAAGAGACTGGATCCGTGTTAAACATAAAGAAAACTAGGAAATCAAACGTTCTAACCAAGGAAAAATTAGACGAGATAGGAGCAGCCTTAGAAAGAGGTCCGAGAAGATCGTTGCCTCAATTAGCATTTCAGTGTTTGGGATTTCAACAATTTTGGCAGCCAAAATTCGTCATGTGCTTAATAACGTGTTCAAAAGGTGGCAGGCTTCTCTAGCAGCAGAGGGACGTCATTTTGAGCATCATCTGTAAATAAAAGTAAGCTTAATCTAGTCGCATTACTACTTAATTTACACACAACTGAGAGGAGACAAGCAGGGCTGTGACATGGCTACTGTGCTAAGCGTATGTGATAGACATGCCATGGGAGATGTGGGCAGGCGATTGCATCATACATGATAAACCCTGTATAAATCTCTAGTGTTTTTATTTTTGGTATTTATTTCTACCTCATTGAGTTTTACCTTCCAATAATCTCTCTTTTTGTTTCTAAGTGTGCAACTTGCTTCCTGTCTTTCATTGAAATAATTATCTCTATTCGCCTCAACTGGATCCTGTAAGAATTTCAGTTTTGTCTGTTTCCTTCTTTCTACTACCATGCAACAATCTTCATCAAACCATGGTTTCTTTTTCTTAGTTTCATAATAGCCTATGCTCTACTCAGCTGCAATTTTGATATTAGCTCTGATATTTTCCCACATGCTATTAATATCTAATTCCTCCTCAACTTCGTCGGAACTTCCTAAAGTAGCAACTTATTTTAAATTTCTACCTGATAATGTTGCTTAGTTTCCTTATCTTTTAATTTTGGAATATGGAATCTCCTAATATTAACTTGTTGCTCTACTCGCTTGGCTACTTGTAGTCTTTCTCTTAATTCTCCAATTACCAAATTATGGTCAGAATCACAGTCTGCTCCTCTGAAGGATCGAATGTCTATTATACTAGTATGTCTTCGTTTATCTATCAAGATGTGACCTATTTGTATGTCAATTTATCTGGAGAAGTCCAAGTATATTTATACATATATTCTTATGTGGGAATGTTGTACTAATTTTTTGATGTGGCAGAGTTGATTATCCTAACTCCGTTATCATTACTAGTTACGTGTAAGCTCTCTTTTCCAATAGTCTGTTTAAAAATATCCTCCTGTCCTACTTTAGCATTGAAATCTCCCAATAAAATTATCATATGATATCTAGATAACTGGTCAAAAGTGTGTTGCAAAGTGAATATAATAATAATAATAATAATAATAATAATAATAATAATAATAATAATAATATTAATAATAATAATTGGAGTAGTAGTAGTGGGGGTGATGGTGACAGCAGCAGCGACAGTAGCATTTTTATTGTCATCAATACCCGTTATTTATGCCAGATATGGTGTACCACTACATTTCTGTAAATGGTTTCACTATAGCTTCTATTACATTTTCCTACAGTTAGTACAAAATCCCGACAGTCTGATCCCACTATTACCTTAACTCCAATCAGTCATTTTCTCCTTACTGATCTTAAATATCCACCATCTGTTAGTTTAATTCACAGATCACACTTTACTCACATTCCTTACTGAATTCAATTCTTATTAACATAAATGTATATATAATTACGGTTTTTCTACATTCCATCTTACTCGTCCTACTTTAGCCTTCTACAGTTTATACTTTTCAAGTCATTGCAACACTATCCTATTTTTCATACCATTATATTCTTTTGATCATTATTACTCTTTCAAAATATTCTTAAATTTTAACTGTCAATCCCTATTTAAAAATGCTATACTAACCAGCGGCAGAGATAAGATGTAAATACTGGGTAGGCTGAAAAAATCTCCTTATCTTATATTTTTGTACAGCAGGTAGGCGTGATTCTTCTTGGTTGCAAAAGTATCATTTACTCGTCCTTGAAACTCTGATCAATTGCAAGTTGTTTAACCAGTTTCTTTTCAATGGCAATTGTACTGAGAGAACTTAATCTTTCATTATTCATTGAATTATGAAGATAATTTTTAAACCCTTTTCAATGTGCTCATACTTCTTTCAGAGGAAGCTGTAGTAATGGTGAATGCCAAGATCAGCTAGTTAAATCATGTTACCTCTTTATAGATGGCTTGAAGACCATTGCTAATTATGAATTTCAGGAGGTCTGCAGGGAGTAAATGCTTTTCTTCATCTACATAATAGTTCCTTAATTCATTTTCTAATCGTTCTTTGTTGAAAAATGGATGTGGGCAGAAGGTTTAATTTCTTCACAGGAAAATTTAGCTTATATCTCACAAAGCTATTTTGATGTAGCAATTTAACACATTTTTTCAGCATCTCTAAAACACATTTCCAATTGTACAGTCATTTGCTCTTGACATACCTTTAAAGCCAGAAGAGCACTGGAAATGATCACGTATAAACTGTTCTTGTCTGGAGAGATGTTCCAATAATAATTCAAGATAATTCCCTTTGTTGTCGGAACTTTCATCTTCATGTTCTTGCTTACCTCAGAAGCAACAACTTCTATAAGTCTCTCAATTACATCTGTTTTGTTTCACAATTTTATTGTGCTTGATGGCTTGAAGCTTGGCTCCTTCAAAAATTGCATGTTCAATTCTTCCACATCATAAGAGAAAACGCTCTTCATTCTGAAGATGTCTTCAACTCTGAGGTTTCTTGGCTTTTCTATAAAACTTTTTTTGTGACAGAACCCATAAGAAGGTGATGACCACTCATTTTCACTCCCAAACAGAATACAGGTATAACAATATAACATTTTTCTCAGAGCATACTGTTATCTAAGGATATTTCTCATACCATGAGAATTGAAATTTTCTAATTTGTTTTCCTTCATACGCAATTTTAATTTGTTAATGTGTTGTTGATCTCCTATCTTTGTAAACACATTTTCGTTTCATATGTCCAACTTGAAAATGGTTTGTCTTTCAATTCAACAAATAATGACTTCAGTGTTCTCTCAGTATGAGCAATTTTTCACAAAATTAGTATGTAACACACACACTCTCTCTCCCTCCCTCCCTCTCCCCTCCCCTTCCTTCCCCCCCACCCTACTCCTCGACTCTCTCCTTCCCTCACTCCTTCCTTCCACCGCCTCCCCCTCCCCTCCATACCCCTCACTCTCCCTCTCCTCCCCTCAACTCCCACCCCTCCTCCCCTCCCCTTTCGTCTTCCCCTCCCAGCCCCCAGATCTCTCTCCTTCCCTCCCTCCCCCTCCCTCCAATACTGTTACCAGGTATAGTAACTCAGATTTTTTGGGTAGCCTTAACTTCACAAGAGCTTCGCCACTGATACTAATATTTCCTATTTAACACTTAACACGATTTTACTCTTTGGGATTCTCTTCTTCCTAATACACATCATTATAATAATCTTGCTAAATTTTGACATGAGTATTAAGTTCACTTTAGTTTGATCATCCATTCCTTAACCTCAAGCAACACTCATAATAAACTGTCTAAAAATTGTAATTACCTTCACTAATATCTTTCAGAACTTCCCTAGACCATTTTCTGAAATTTACTTCATTATCATAAACTTCTACCGATATTTATATTAATTAAGTAGCCAATGTTTTAAATTTCCCAATATCTGTTTCAATTCTATAGCTTCCTAACGGACCTCTATATCCAATTTCTCCTAAGCACACGTTCATTACACTAAACACGATATACCAAAATTACATCACTAAACTACTATATTCCAATATGTTAATTTGAAGTGTCATTTTCCTCTCGGACATTTTTATTATTTTATGCACCATCTTCTCAGATTGTAACTTTTTTGGTCCTTAATTCTATCCGTCAGTGATAAAAGACTGCACAGTGGTGACAAAAGCATGATCTCTTCTCTCCTCATCCTTGTTGAATCCTGATGTCTTCTCAGAAAGCTAACTGCATCTTCCCTTGATTTTTCGTAAAGTTCACTTGTTTCTGTTTCTTGGCTTCTGCTTCCTGCTGACTCATGTTGTCTCTTTGAACATATATTGCTGTGTTGTCTTGCTCGGTCGACTATTCCACTTGACTCAACAGATTCCTGACTGGGTCCTGCTTGGTCGTCACATTTGTCCATCAGCTGTCTGGTCTCCAATGTGGGCTTTCATCTCGTCCATACTTCATTCCGCTGACTTGACCGTTCCTTGTCTTCGCAAACCAAATCATCTATAAGCTCTTTCGGATATTCAGTAATCAATATAATATTGGACGAAATATGTACAGAATTATTCTTCTCTCTCGTTGGATAATTTCTACCTCGGATACCTGGGATTTCTGTGAACCGAAGTTCCTCTGACAATATTCTAAGTCATACATGTTTCCATTTATCTTTATTTTATCCTTTACCAAGATCGCAAACTGACCTCTTGATCTCGCCTCTTTCATAAATGGTAGTAACATCTGTCTTTTACTCCTTGTTTCCACACTGTAGTCTTACTCAAATTTTAAGTTCGTTCCTCTCAGCATGTTCATGTTCAAATGAATCAAGATAAATATTTTTGTATGTATGTGTATTTGTTCACACTGCAAATGGGTAATATCCAGTAGGAGTGGTAACTAATTACCAGGGAACGGATTTATATGGACTAAAAATATATGAAATATGTAAATATATATGTAGTTATTTTTACCAAAATATGGAATTAAATATGGATTTTTACCAAAATATGGAATTAAATATGGACTTAAAATTATAAAAAAATGACTATGTACGTTAAATATTGGTACATTTTAATCAAACTAAACAAAAAATATAATGGACGTACCTTATCTTCCAATGTAGTTTCAACAAAACACAATTTTTATTGTCTGTTACCATAACAATAGGTTACAAACATTTCTTTCAAGTGCTGAAAAGTGAATCTTCTTCTATTGTCTCTGAGGATAGATTTATACTGACTAAAAGAGCGTTCGACGTCACAAGAAGTAACTGGTACATAATTCAATTTCACAATGTCTGCTGGGGATAAGTCCAAGTTAATCTTCACTGTTGATTCACCACTCATCACAGCAACAACCTTTTGTAGTTCTTCATATCCAGGGTTTTTTTAAAGTACAGTGTCCACCTTAGCTCTTACTGCATCTGCAACTTTACCTCTACCACGATTCAGTTGTTCCACAGTACTATTTATAATTTCAAAACTTTCAGATAGTGAAAGGTGCCTATTTTGGAGACTTTTGAGCGTTTTTATGATGCATGAAAATGTATGCTGAATGTGAGCTAAGTCATTCTTCACACTTATGTCACAGGTAACTGTTTTCGCAGTATCAATTGAGACTGCATCTTCAGAGTCCAATGCAAGGAGAACATTGTTAATAGAGTCTATATGTTCGGCATAATATTCAACTGCTTCTAGCCATGTACCCCATCTAGTTAAAATTGGCTTTGGTGGCAATGGAATTTCAGGGTACATTTCTTTCAACACGTTAACTCTACTGGGAGTTTTGAGAAATACTTTTTTCACTGATGAAATCAACAAATCTACTTTAGGGAAATTGTCTCTGACCACTTCTGCCACACGATGAAATGCATGCGCCACACAAGTAAAATGAGTCAATTTAGGATATACAACAGATAATGCTTGTCCAGCTTTGACCATATAAGGGGCAGCATCGCTAATAAAGAATAACACATTATCGTACATAATACCCTTTGGCCACAGGATACCCATAGCTTCGTTGAACAGTTTAACTATAGTTTTGTTATTGCACTTTTCTAGAACATCACAATGTAAAAGAATTCGTTCAGAATATTGTTCACTTAACAAACCGATAACTACATTACCAACAAGTCTACCTTCTTTGTCGGGAGTCTCATCAATGGAAACCCAAATTGAACTATCTTTAATTTCATCTCTTATCTTCTGTATTGTCTCATCGTAGATGGATGGAGCATACGTCTTCCTAAGTGTTGACTCATCCGGGATTGTATGTTGAGTATATTTTTCAAGGAATTCCCTGAAGACCTTATTCTTTAGTTTGTAGAGAGGAATATCAGCAGAGATGAGAGAACGGCACAGGTCGATGTTAAACTCAGATCTTA
Organism: Periplaneta americana; assembly: GCF_040183065.1. Lineage (NCBI taxonomy): Eukaryota > Metazoa > Arthropoda > Insecta > Blattodea > Blattidae > Periplaneta > Periplaneta americana. The sequence goes on along the minus strand of NC_091132.1, from coordinate 149,441,667 downwards.
CATTCGATGTTGTTGGTTGTGTTAAAAACAATTGTCTCTGCTTGGAATTTAGTTGTTTGTTGGCCTGATGTTTACTAGTTGTAATGTGTTGTTGCACCAGGAACTTTTGTGTAGATGATACTGCACACTGACACAAATTACAAAATAATATTTTATTGTCAGTTGATAAACCATCTTCTTTAAATTCTGAAATGTAACTTGTTAGTTTTGATTTTAAATTGACTGAATGACGTACTTTTGGCATATTTACCGTCTTTATAGTATGATTTACAAAACTGAACCTATGTGTACTCTGACTGGCATTTAACTGTTGAGCTGCACAACTGAAGTCTGTTAAAAATTTTAAATTAAATTAATACAGTTTTGTAACTTACTTTCCCATTGTTGATAGGACTGCTAATTTTCAAATAACTCTGATGTTAAAGGGATTACTGAACATGTGTTTAAATCTCTATTGTTGAAATGTATTTTTAAAAGTTAATGGAATTTTGTTTTGTTTTATTGTTAAACCTAATATAATATGGACTGTTTTATATGAAATATGGAAAATATATGGAAATTAACGAAAATATGTACTAAACTCTAAAATATGGAAAAATATGGAAAATAAAAGTAGGATTTTTCAACCCTACACATTGTGAAACATAAAGATAATGCAAAATATAAATTATATTAGCTTTATAAGTAAATATGTATTTACATATAAATCCTTTCCCTGCTAATTACACTCAATAATACTTTGCACTACCACTATAAACTATAAAACTTCACTGATACAACACTCAGTGCTGTAGTTGGGCCGGTATGCCATACTGTCTAAAATAAAAACTCGCTGTTACCGTACTGGAAATAAATATAGACTTGAAAATATATTAATTATGTTTAAATAGCCTTTAATTGACTTAGAAATGAAGGAAATTTTTAGAAATTTTGGTTTATTTAACGATACTCGCATCTGCCAAGGTTATATCCGCATCACCAGTGTGCTGGAATTTTGTCCTGCAGGAGTTCTTTTACATGCCAGTAAATTTACTGACATGAGACTGTCGCATTTAAGCACACTTAAAGCCCGCGCTATACCAACTGCGCTACTGAGGCTGACACTTCAGAAGTAGTTCTGTGGTTTGATTTGTTAATTTCAAGCTTGCATAGAGCTGTGGTATTTCTATAAGAACGAGTAATTGGGTTTAGGTGTTTTTGTTACACTTTTTTTTGACATAGGTATGTTTCATCATACTTCACACTTTCATCACATTGTCTTTTGTTACAGGCCTACGATGTCACACATTAGTTTCTGACACACATAATTTTAAGTTTCTTTACTTGAACTGTAATTGCAATAATTAGTAGCCTAATAATTAATTACGATATATTGTTATACGTTCCCAAGGTTATGGAATAAATTTTTTAGGTGATAATCAAAATTTTTCATGTATGCAATACACGTTAACGTGGGGAGTGGCTTCTGGTCGTGTTAACTCTTACAGAAAGAAAATCAAGGAGATCTTATGAACTTACAGTATTTTTAATACGCTTAAAGAGGAGGTAAATAGATTACAAAAACAGTTGTTGCCGCACTTTATATCGACTGATTACGAGGCAACCGTAATGGCCGTAATTTCAAATACATTTCCACAAGCGAAGCTGGCCTGTTGTTTACTTCGTCTCGGGCAATGTTTTGCCACCACGCAAAAAGAAAAAATATACAGATCTCGATACAAGATTATCACGAATTGTAGAAAAATATCAGGAATATAAATCCGATGAGAATGTCCTAGGTTACCTTCGAGCAATTGAACATGGTGTCACTTTGGTTAAATAACTTATTTTGAATATGTGCACTAACTTTGGGAAAAAATGTGTATAAAAATTGATGAGTATTCAATAAATAATAGTGAAAGTAATATTGTGACGAAACATATCCACTGTGGCACAAAGGTACGTATGACGAAATACAATCTGTGACAAAACATGTCCATATGACGAAAAAGTCCGTGATGGAATAGCCGTGACAGAACATACTGTTGACGAAAGCACTGGTTACAAATATGCCGGATCCCTGAGTAATTAACATTAAGTCTATGGCATGGTGCCTAAAGAAATCTACATTGATTTGCTAATTTCAAACCCTGCCCTCAGATGTCTTCGCATAATACTAATTTTATGATGTGACGCTTCAATAATTCTGCTTCACTGATTTACTAGCTTTAAAACTTGCTCAGATATAATGCTAGCAGTTTGCTAGAGGAGGGGAAATATTGTTACTTTTCGTGCGTTCATGAATCTTGAGTCCAGTTACATATTATAGATTCTATTACAGTTTCAACTAAAGAATGACTATTACTGCAATGAACGATACCTGCACCAAGAAAAGAAATACTCTTCCAATAAAAGAGTTCCTAGGCTTTAGTTCCTAAAAAGTGTTGGGTCACTAATGTCAGCATATAATTTCTTGCCTTATATGCAGTTGTGGGGTCAGTACGTCTAAGGATTTGAAGTCTTATGAGAGAAGGTCTAATTTTGTAAGTCTAATGTCATTTTGTCTTTGGAACCAAGTCTAATACAACCTAGTCCAATTTACAAAAATGTCTTAATACTACATAGTCTAACTTGCAATGACGTCTAGTACTAACTTACTGGCTTTTAAGGAACCCAGAGGTTCATTGCTGCCCTCACATAAGCCCGCCATTGGTCCCTATCCTGAGCAAGATTAATCCAGTCTCTATCATCATATCCCACGTCCCTAAAATCCATTTTAATATTATCTTCCCATCGACGTCTCGGCCTCCCCAAAGGTCTTTTTCCCTCCGGCCTCCCAACTAACACTCTATATGCATTTCTGGATTCGCCCATACATGCTACATGCCCTGCCCATCTCAAACGTCTGGATTTAATGTTCCTAATTATGTCAGATGAAGAATACAATGCGTGCAGTTCCATGTTATATAACTTTCTCCATTCTCCTGTAACTTCATCCCTCTTAGCCCCAAATATTTTTCTAAGCACCTTATTCTCAAACACCCTTAACCTATGTTCCTCTCTCAAAGTGAGAGTCCAAGTTTCACAACCATAAAGAACAACTGGTAATATAACTGTTTTATAAATTCTAATTTTCAGATTTTTTGACAGCAGACTGGATCATAAAACTTCTCAACCGAATAATAACAGGCATTTCTCATATTTATTCTGTGTTTAGTTTCCTCCCGAGTATCATTTATATTTGCTACTGTTGGTCCCAGGTATTTGAATTTTTCCACCTCTTCAAAAGATAAATTTCCAATTTTTATATTTCCATTTCGTACAATATTCTCGTCACGAGACATCATATACTTTGTTTTTTCGGGATTTACTTCCAAACCTATCACTTTACTTGCTTCAAGTAAAATTCCCGTGTTTTCCCTAATCGTTTGTGGATTTTCTCCTAATATATTCACGTCATCCACATAGACAAGCAGCTGATGTAACCCGTTCAATTCCAAATCCTCTCTGTTATCCTGGACTTTCCTAATGGCATACTCTAGAGCAAAGTTAAAAAGTAAAGTTGATAGTGCATCTCCTTGCTTTAGCCCACAGTGAATTGGAAACACATCTGACAGAAACTGACCTATACGGACTCTGCTGTACATTTCACTGAGACACATTTAAATTAATCGAACTAGTTTCTTGGGAATACCAAATTCAATAAGAATATCATATAAAAGTCCTCTCTTAACCGAGTCACATGCCTTTTTGAAATCTATGAATAACTGATGCACTGTACCCTTATACTCCCATTTTTTCTCCATTATCTGTCGAATACAAAATATCTTATCAGTAGTTGATCTATTACACCTGAAATCACACTGATGATCCCGAATAATTTCATCTACATATGGAGTTAATCTTCTCAAAAGAATATTCGACAAAATTTTGTATGACGTCAACAAAAGTGATATTCCTCGACAGTTACTACAGTTAGTCTAGTCCTCCTTCTTAAAGATAGGTACGATTATGGACTCCTTCCATTGATCTGGTACAATTTCTTTTTCCCAAATAGCAAGTACAAGCTTATAAATTTCGTTAGATAATGCGCTTCCACCTTCTTGTATTAATTCTGCTGGAATTTTATCAATACTTGGAGACTTATAATTTTTCAGATTTTCTATCGCGATTTTGACTTCCGAAAGTGCGGGTTCGGGTATAAATGGCTCATCAGTTTGTATTTCAATTTCGTCCCGATCATTTCTATTTGGCCTATGTATATTTAGTAGTTGCCCAAAATAGTTTATCCATATGTTCAGGATTGAATGAGAGTCTGCAAGCAAGTCACCATTTTCATCCTTGATCATGTTTACCCTTGCCTAATATCCATTCTTGAATTCCTTTATACCCTTATATAAATCTCTAATGTTTTTATTTTTGCTATTTGTTTCTACCTCACTCAGTTTTTCCTTCAAGTAATCTCTCTTTTTATTCCTACCTCTCAGCTGTGCGTGCTGAGTGCTCTTTCCATCAGAGCCATACTGGGACACAATCCACTGGGCCGGCCGAACTCCTCTCATTGTATTGTATTATCATTGGAGTTCTGTTTGTTTTCCTTCATCAATGCCTTGAGTCCCTTCTTCATCTCTTCATGGATTGATAATAAAAGTGAAGTATCTTTTCCATTTGTTGGCCCCGGATTTAACTCAGCACCTCCAATTATTATCAGTAATATTGTCAATACTATTCATATTGCTCGAAGTAGTTAGTCATAGTCCAAGGGGGTCTGACCTCCAAACACTTCACCCACTTTTGTCCAGAATCTTCCTATTCTTGCTGGATACACACATAACTCAACTCCCATCTTACTTTCACAATTCACTTTCGTCGTATTCGAAATTAACTTAGTGATTAGTAATAAAAATACACTATTACCCACTATATTTGTTGCACTCTGAGCTATAACCTTACATTGCTGTGTCAGCATCTGCACTCTACAGAGTTCAGTTAAACACGATTGTCTTCGCTCCTGTTGATTGATGATAATAATAATAATAATAATAATAATAATAATAATAATAATAATAATAATACTGGTGGTGGTGGTGGTGGTGGTCTCTAGATTTGTGTACATATGCAGTAGTGGTGGTTGTGGTGGAGAAATTAATATTCTCTAGATTTGTGTACATATTGCAGTGGTGGTGGTGGTGGTGGTGGCGGCGGCGGTGGAGAAATTAATTTTCTCTAGATTTGTCTACATTTTGCAGTAATTGTATTGATGATTATTTGCTCTATGAACTGTTTGTTTTGAGTTCTATTAATTATTAATTTATTTCAGTGTTTGGATGGTCCTGATCCAATTTCTCAGAGGCCAAGATGGCTTCATGTAAAAAGCAAAGATTTCCGAATGATTGACGTCTCTCAGGTAAGATATTTATGAACTTACGGGTATATTGAACAGAAACACTGTCATTTCATAGTTGTTGTCGCAGGTGGCCTCGTGGTAACCATATTGGCCACTTGACCCAAGGTTCACTAGTTCAAATTCTGCCAAGGATAATGGATTTTAAAGAGTGATGAAATGTTAAGCATGGTTTCCTCCGAGAGAGATGTGAAGCTGTGTTGTAGGTTTATGTCATGTAAAAGAACCCTGTCCATGATGGAAGGCTGCAGCACAAATTTTTGGGCTATTTCTTACCCGTGTAAAATGAGGAGCATTTTTGCTAAACTCGATACATGCACAAAATTAATTTTCTCAGAAAACGAGTTTTATTGTATACAGTAGCGTGCAAATTAATCCGAACATGACATATTTTTACATTTTCTATCATTGTTGGCCTCACAGCTGCTCATACCGCTTTAATTGACATCTGTAGTACGTGTAATTCCATTGTTGAAGGTCTGTCATTATTTTTTTATAATATGTGACTTTTGCCTGTCGTTTTGTACTTATAAGCATTTCAGTTGTGTTGAAGACTTAATACTGCAATCCTGTGTACATTCTGTCGTCTTCACAAATGGATACAACTCCACGAAAACTGTCTAAAATTATAACATTAGCAGAGCATTCTTCCATGGCACAGAGGCAAATTGCTGCATAATGTCACATTGGTTTGGCTACTGTTAATTCGATCATAAAACGATACAGGGAGACTGGATCCATCACATCCCAGAAAAAAGGAAACTGTGGCCGGAAAATGAAGACTTCACCTGCAGATGATCGTTTAATTGTCAGGAAAAGTAAATTAAATCCTAGACTAACTGCTGTCGACTTAACCCGCGAGTTAATGGCTACCACTGGGGCGAATATTCACGTCACAACAGTGCGGCATAGGCTTTTGGAAGCTGGACAAAGGGCTCGTAAGCCTATTAAGAAGCAACTGCTAACCCCTGTTATGTGCAAAAAACGCTTAATGTGGGCAAAATTACACCAACACTGGACTGGAAGAATGTACTTTTTTCCGATGAGTCTCATTTCGAGGTCCACGGCCACCGTGTTTCTTATGTACGGAAAGGATCCGAAAAAGTAACAGCAGCTCATCTCCAACAAGCACCCAAATACCCCCCTAAAGTAATGTTTTGGGGTTGTTTTACACATGAAGGGCCTGGAGCATTAATACCTATCAAGGGAATGATGAATTCTGACAAATATATTCACTTATTGGAAACCAGAATCGAACCCCAGCTGCAAAAATCATTTCCGGATGGCAGAGGTGTGTTCCAACAAGACCTGGCACCATGACATACGTCTCGAAAAACTACAGAATTCTTCAACAAGAAGAATATTCAGGTACTCCCCTGGCCAGGCAACTCACCCGACATCAACCCCATTGAGAACTTGTGGTCAATTTGCAAAAGAAGAATGCAAAAAATGGATTGTTCTACAAAGGAGAAGATGATTTCTGCCCTCATTGGTGTATGGTTTCGTGATGAAGAAATGAAGAATATTTGTGGGAAATTAGTGGAACCCATGCCAAATCGTCTCAGAGCTGTTATTAGGAACAAGGGAGGCCACATAGATTTCTGAGGTATATCTTTAGATCCCTTTTTTATTCCGTTTGAGTGTTTTTGCATAAGTAATTACGTTGTTTGGATTAATTTGCACACTACTGTACATAGTTCATGTTGTGGGAAGGAGATATTTCTAATCATCCTCTACACATGGTATGAATCGAATTATGCAAAATCTGGGAGCATAAGGTGATCAATCAATCTTCTAATGTATCCAGCTGTTTGCTGACAACATATAGTCCACTATATTCCACTGTAGTCTATCTGCATAAGGTGATACAGAAGCTAAACGTCATATGATTGTGATATATAACTCATTTTCGCAAAATTTTGCATCTATCGAATTTAGCAAAAACTCTCCTCAAATTTCGAGCCTGAATAACCTTGAAGTTGATACTTTATTACCAGGGAAAGGAAGTTCATGCCCTAAAAACATGAAGAATATGTATGTATTTGTGCCGTAAAAATAGATAAATACGAGGGGTAGTCATAAAGTTTTAATTATCACCTCGAAAAAATGAAGCTGCGACCATGAAACTTGGTGATGGTGTTAGTCCTTTTCTACATATTCACCCTTCAATGCGACACATTTTTCCCAACGATGGATGACTTGATGGAGGCCTTGGTTGTAGAAGTCTGCATTTTGGCTGTTCAGGAAACGTTCCACCTCAAAAATCACCTCTTCGTCATTCTGGAAATGCCTGCCACACAATGGTTTTTTCATCCGAGGAAAGAGGAAGGAGCCACTGGGTGCCATATCAGAAGAATAAGGGGGTTGAGGCAAAATTTGACAGCCTAAAGAAGCAGCATGTGTGACTGTGTCCTGTGCAGAATGAACTGGGGTGTTGTCATGAAGCAAAAGGACCTCCTTGGACAGCTTCCTGCGACGCTTCGTCTTGATAGCCTCCCGTAACCCCATCAGGAGATTTCGGTAGTATGCTCCTGTGATGGTTTGCCCCTTCTGAGCATAATCTGTCAGCACCACACCTTGGATGTCCCAAAAAACACTCAGCTTCACCTTGCCCGATCATGGTTGGGTCTTCACATTTTTCGGTGGTATTCTCCTGATATGGCACTCAGTGAATTCTTCCTCTTTCCTCGGATGAAGAAATCATTGCGTGGCAGGCATTTCCAGAATGACGACGAGGTGATTTTCGAGGTGGAACGTTTCCTGAACAGCTAAAATGCAGACTTCTACAACCAAAGGCCTCCGTCAAGTCATCCATCGTTGGGAAAAATATGTCGCATTGAAGGGTGAATATGTAGAAAAGGACTAACACCATCACCAAGTTTCATGGTCGCAGCTTCATTTTTCGAGGTGATAATTAAAACTTTATGACTACCCCTCGTATGCTACAAGATATTATGCATTATCAGTCTGAGATTATTTTAACAGAATAATAAGGTATAGGCTTAGTCTGTGGATTTTGAAGTGGTTGCCTCATTGCTGAATGCTCTATTTATACTGTTGTAGTTCACAACTAAGTAGTGACATATGTTTTCTGTTGTCATTCTTCGCTTGTTGTCTCTCAGCATAGCTTTGTAGCACGAAAAACTTCGTTCTACGTCATAAGAAGTAAGAGGGGCTTGCGCAAAAGCTCTGAGCTGTTCCATAGAAAATTTTGTTGGTTTTTGGGGTGTTTTTCCTTCGAGAATATCTTGAATTTCTTTAAGTTGATAATAGCCAGGGTTTTTGGAAAGAATATTTGCTGTTTTCTCGTTCACTTTATCTTCTACATTTCCTGGCACTGATGTTAAACTGGATATTGTTCTATCGAAATTTATTAAAGACTGCAGTGAAGGAATACCAATTGCTAACTTGAGAATCTCCCTATGAGGACGTTATCGTTAGTTCAAAATTCATAAACATAAATTAGTCATGTTTATGAGGTTACACACTTTTAAAAATGAGGGAAAGACAAACATACATAATATGCAGTTTCCCTGCATAAATGTTAAAATATGATGCTTTTATAAATAAAGGCAAAATATGCACTTGTATTCAGAAATTTGTGATGCATGTGGATAAACTTTCAGCATATTCACACAACGATAGAGAATAAATATGCAAATGCATGACCTTCCTTTCCCTATTTATTACCTACCACTACCTACAACTAGGTCATGGGTGTCGGAAGTTTGATGTCATATCTAAACTTGAAACATGCAAGTGGCTGAAGACATTAAGCAACATTTTTATTTAATTCTGGTAGCAGTGACAGCAAGACATATACCGTATTTCATATTGAACTCGAATTTCATATTATTTAAAAATGTGTATCTTCATCCAGAAATCCACACCTGTGGAGTAACAGTTAGCATGTCTGGCCGCGAAACCAGGTGGCCCAGGTTCAATTCCTGGTTGAGATTTTTTCCGGGGTTTTCCCACAAACCAATATGAGCAAATGCTGGGTAACTTTTGACGCTGGACTCCAGACTCATTTCATCAGCATTACCACCTTCATCTCATTCAGATGCTAAATAACCTAAGCTGTTGATAAAGCGTCGTAAAATAATACTAAAATAAAAAAAATACTAAATTCATTCAGAAATGACTAACATCTTAGACTGACAGAGAGTAAAACCTAACCATTTTCGCCCTATTACTACATATTATATGATGCTGAAATGATCAGGAAGAGGAAAAGGAATTGGCTGAGTCACTGGTTGAGCAGAAACTGCCTTTTGAAGGATGCACTGGAAGGAATGGTGAACGAGAGAAGAGGTCAGGGGAGAAGAAGGTATCAGATGATAGACGATATTAAGACATATGGATCATATGAGGAGAAAAAGAGGAAGGCAGAAAATAGGAAAGACTGGAGAATGCTGAGTTTGGAGTGAAAGACCTGCCCTCGGGCAAAACACAATGAATCAACTACATATGTGGATTATTGTGATTTCCTAGTTGCCATGTTGAATTTTCTTTTGCCAACTTTGTTTCGAATTTTGATATTGAGAAATACTACAGTTGGCAGTTACTTTCTGTTATATTGACTGCATCATTTGATTAAAGATTAATTTTTTGGTCCTACAGAATTTATTTATGGTACCTAACAATAAATTATTTCGGAATATGTAGGGTAAGTACTTTCTTGTGTTAAATTTTTAACGTACCTTTTTAACATGTTTCGACCTAATTTCGATCATCTTCGGATTCCGAAGATGACCGAAAATAGGTCGAAACATGTTAACAAGGGACGACATATATAGCTATGTTGACATATAATTATGTCAACTGCCATTATACAAGGAGCACACTCAATCGAGTGACTTGGTGGCTGGGGTTCCACAGTATATGCACCGTTAGGCGAATAATCTACTTACTTACTTACAAATGGCTTTTAAGGAACCCGAAGGTTCATTGCCGCCCTCACATAAGCCCGCCAGCGGTCCCTATCCTGTGCAAGATTAATCCAGTCTCTATCATCATACCCCACCTCCCTCAAATCCATTTTAATATTATCCTCCCATCTACGTCTCGGCCTCCCTAAAGGTCTTTTTCCCTCCGGTCTCCCAACTAACACTCTATATGCATTTCTGGATTCGCCCATATGTGCTACATGCCCTGCCCATCTCAAACGTCTGGATTTAATGTTCCTAATTATGTCAGGTGAAGAATACAATGCGTGCAGTTCTGTGTTGTGTAACTTTCTCCATTCTCCTGTAACTTCATCCCGCTTAGCCCCAAATATTTTCCTTAGCACCTTATTCTCAAACACCCTGAACCTATGTTCCTCTCTCAGAGTGTGAGAGTCCAAGTTTCACAACCATACAGAAGAACCGGTAATATAACTGTTTTATAAATTCTATCTTTCAGATTTTTCGACAGCAGACTGGATGATAAGAGCTTCTCAACCGAATAATAACACGCATTTCCCATATTTATTCTGCGTTTAATTTCCTCCCGAGTGTCATATAAAGATTAATTTTTTGGTCCTACAGAATTTATCTGTTATTGTTATTAGAGGAGAAAAATTCGCTGTGAATTGAACTTCAGGTTAGGTCAGTGGTTAGAGTGCTTGGTACTTAGAACCAAGGATCCGGGTTCCATCCCCAGTGCCAGAGCGAATTTTTGTCCTCTAATAAACATTGTTACCATAACAGATAAATTCTGTACGACTAAAAAATTAATCTTTACATAGGTTCTTCGCCCAACAGTGCATATACTGTGGAATTCCGGTCACCAAGTCACTCAATTGAGTGCGCTCCTTGTATAATGGTGGTTGACTTAATATATGTCAACATATATGTCGAAAATGGAGTAAGGCCACAAGGGGAAAAACACTAGAGGAGAGGGATTCAATCTGATGCTGTGGATTGAACTTCGGTCTAGCTCATTGGTTAGAGCTCTTGGTACGTAGAACCAAGGGTCCTCGGTGCCGGAGTGAATTTTTCTCCTCTAATAACAATTTGAAGAAGCTGCCAACGTACATGAAATGATAGTTACCTGTGAGTGTTATTTGTAATGTGAACGTAATTATGATGAAAGACTTAATAAAAATGAATCTGCCCTTTAATGAAGGTGACCATAAGGGTCCAGAAGAATGATACCGGTAACTGCACTTTTACAAATTTGACGACAGTTAACACTAGGAGGACTAGAGTTACTTTCTACCTACAAGGACCGGACTTGTCATTTTGATGGGTGCAGGTTTATTAGGGTTTCATTCTGGATATTTAACAGTTTTGGGTAGGAATGTTTGTTTAGATAATTTTTAAATTCTTTTAAGGAATATGTATCATTTTTCTCTATTATATGAGATTATTAAGGCTTTAATAACTATTGAGTTCATATTAAGAAATATAAGTAGAAATGAAAGGAATAATTTTCACATTTAAATATTATAGTTTACATTATAAACAAGAATAAAATTATCAACAGGAAACACAAAAATAGGAATCCTTTCATTTACTGTTTATTGAAAGCCACTGGCTGAATCATAAAACCTTACACAGGTACACTCAGAACTTGCTAAGCAAGGTTCACATACTCTTTGCGCATTGATTTTTCCTTCTGTTCTTCCCTCTGTATCCTTCAATCTGACATGTCTTGCGAACGTTGTTCTGGGGAGGAATTCTTTCAGGAAGAGGGGCTATTTGTCTAGTGGTTACATATCTAGCTGCGAATTCTTCCCCCATCTTTAATGTGAACTGGCACCAGGAAATTTTGTCACCTGTTACTTTCTTGTACAGAATGTATGCATTGATTGCGGCCAGGTCAAGCACATTGAAAAGAAAAAAATTATACGAGTACATAGGCCATCTACGACACCAATATTTCACAGTGTAAAGTCGAGCCATATGATCTATGTCAACACCACACTTAGTTTCATTATAGAACATCACTGTTTCAGATAGCTTTTTTTGATGCTGGTCCTTGATGTTAACTGTGTTGTGTATTGGGCTCAATAGGAGCACATTCTTGTTATTTTTACAATGATAGGAGGTTAGGGTCATGTCACCTGACTTGTAAATAGTGGTACTGTGCAAGGACAATGTAGGCACTTGTGTTTCAAATTTTCTCCATGACATTTTGCCATGAAAAATGTGTCGCATGTAATATTTCTTCCCTTAGAAAGGTAGGGCGCTGCCAGACACATTATAACATGCTTTGCTAGCATCTACATCTCTTCCAAGGTAAGGAAAACCGTTCACCAAGTATTTAGAGTATATATCAACAGCCAGCCAAAACTTTATTCCAAACTTGTCTTGTTTGCTGTCCAAGTACTGTATGAATGGGCAGCGAGCCTTTCAAGGGAACAACTGTTCATCCACAGTGATGTTTTCACTTGGTTTGTAACATAGCAAGCAATGAAGGAATTCCATATAGGAGTAGCAGCTGCAAAGCGGTCTGTTTGTAATCTTTAAAACCGTGTGGCATTCTCGTCAAATCGGAGAAATCTCAAAATTTCACTAAACTGATTTCTACTCATGGTGTTGCGAAAAAATGCTGGTCCCCAAACCTGCGAGCATAATAATTTTCGGGGAAAATATTTTGCCCCATATACTCTTCTCACATACATAAGAGTAATATTAGCTTCCAATGCTTCAATACTAATGGTCCAGCTGTCGTCTTATAATTCCTGACGTGCTCTGTTTTCAGTACATCTTTTATATTCAGAAGCATGCTGTCATCAATTAAGAGTTTCCATGCGCTCGATGGCCTGTAGGTCCGGGGGCTTCTGTCGCGATATTCTGTCGTGCTCTTCTTCCAGGTGCAGCTTGTGGAGGAATAAGTCTTGTGTCCCATCAGCAGCAATCTCAACACTTCCTAGGACAGGATTGTTTGTGATCTGAGGATAATGTCGTCCTCGTCCTCTGTCACGGCCACCTCTAGTAGTTGGCATGTTAGGAGCCAGTGGTAATAAAGCAACTGAAAACATAAATTCATTAATTAAATGCTTTTGTATTAGAGACATAATTCCATCCAGAAAATAGTGTTACAGAGATTTTTTCATATTGCTGCTGTGATAATTCGAATTAAAGAAACATACTGTTTACAAAAAATATCGTGATGAAAATAATAATAATAATAATAATAATAATAATAATAATAATAATAATAGTAATAATAATAATAATAATTATTATTATTATTATTATTATTATTATTATTATTACTATTATTTTCATCACGATATTTTTGTAAATAGTATGTTTCTTCAATTCGAATTATCACAGCAGCAATATGAAAAAAAAAAACTTGGACTCTCACTTTGAGAGAAGAACATTGGTTAAGGGTGTTTGAGAATTAGGTGCTTAGGAAAATATTTGGGGCTAAGAGGGATGAAGTTACAGGAGAATGGAGAAAGTTACACAACACAGAACTGCACGCATTGTATTCTTAACCTGACATAATTAGGAACGTTAAATCCAGATGTTTGAGATGGGCAGGGATGTAACATGTATGGGCGAATCCAGAAATGCATATAGTGTGTTAGTTGGGAGGCCGGAGGGAAACAGACCTTTAGGGAGACCGAGACGTAGATGGGAGGATAATATTAAAATGGATTTGAGGGAGGTGGGATATGATGATAGAGAATGGATTAATCTTGCTCAGGCTAGGAACCAATGGCGGGCTTATGTGAGGGCGGCAATGAACCTCCGGGTTCCTTAAAAGCCAGAAAGTAAGTAAATAAGTAATAATAATAATAATAATAATAGCAGCAATAATAAGTAAGAAAAATAATAATAATAATAATAATAATAATAATAATAAAACAATGAAACCTGTCTAAAGCGGCCATCTGAAGTTACCTTGTAAAATGGCCGTTTTATCAGGTGGCCGCTTGATTAAGGTTGCGGTTTTTTATGAATCAGCATGAAAATACTACATTTCATTGATTTTTTAATACTGTGCCTGTACGACAATCATGCATATTAATGTTAGTCTCTTCCATTTTTGCAACTAGCCTTTCCTAAACTCGCTTGCAGTACCTCAGTTGAAATTACTGAATAATACCTTGATCAAGGGGCTGGAGGTGTGATGTCGTATTTGGGGAAGAAACATCAATTTCCCGGATCACATTGCGATTTTGTCATTTAATCTTGGAATTGAAATCGCATAGCTAATTCTCAAACAATGATGATGTCATCCAAGCTTTATTGTTGGCAGTCCGCTTCACCCCCAATAAACCCATGTCAGCATTTTTCAAACATCTCGGTTTCAATGATTTTCCTATCATTAAGAGTGGTTCTTTTTCTCCTGCAGCATTACAACAAAAGAGCAGGGTTATTCTGTGTTTTGCCCATTTTCCCCCTTTACACTCTTTTTTTCTTAAAACTTAAAGTTTTGTTAGGGAGGGCCCTGAAAAGAAAACCAGTTTCGTGAACATTGTAAATGTCTCTGAGTTCATATTCCGCAAGAATTGAAGGCAGTCTATTTTTTCCATTCTTCAATAACATTGGTTGCAATGTCACCTTCTTCACCAGACACAGAACGAAATGCAATGTTATGCCGTTTTCTAAAGCACTTTAATCACCCATTACTAGCAACAAAATTGCTTACATTGAGTTCTTTGGCAATTTCAGGAACTTTTTCTTGAATCATAGGCCCATTTACTGGCAATTTCTTCGCCCTCGCAAACTTGAACCATTCGTAAACGAAATCATTCACATTACTAAACATAGATTCTCTCTTCCTTTTTTGGCCACCACACATATTTTTCTCCCATTCTTGTAATATTTCATCTTTATTCTTAATTATACTGTTTATTTGTGTCCTTCCACATTTGAATGTTTCTGCAATTTTTCTCACAGATGTTCCCTTCTCACTTTCTTCAATCATTTTTCGTCTCACCTCTAAACTTAACACCACTCTAGATTTATTGTTAGACATGATTTCTCTGTCAAACTAACTTCACAGTTACTCTGAATCAACTGAATGAAAAGAAGAAAAATTCGTAAAAGCTGGTCCAAATAGAGAAAGATACAAAGAGGAGAAAAAAAATAATCGAATGCTTAACTACTGACCTAAAACATGCTATGACATTTTCGATAGAAAAGGTCCGTGTTTCAATCCTTTAAAAACTAGTAAGAATTTATAGCTGTGCAAGGTCGGAGTGGAAAGTGACAAAAGAGTCATAAAACAGTAACCAACTAACCCCAAGATATGGAGGGTGTACTGTTGTACACTTAGCTATTGTCCTCGAGATATTGCTTCCCATCCTCTAACCATTGAAAAAATAGGTCAGACAGTATCCTTGAAAAGATTTTTTGTTGGACAGTGACTGTTATAGACAGGTTCCAATCCAAATAGACCCCGGTCGCTGGCCGGCTCATGAAGTGGCCGCTAAATAAAGAGAGAATTTGTATTGATCTTATGGAAAATCCAATTGGTTCCAGAAAAAAATGGCCTTTTGGCCAGGTGGCCATTTAAAATGAAGTGACCGCAAAGGCAGGTTTCACTGCAATAATAATAATAATAATAATAATAATAATAATAATAATAAATTATGTAGCTTACCTCTTGTAGATGAAGTATGAGCTGACTGTTCTGGTTACTCGTATCTTGCCTCACATTATCCGATGAATCACCTGAAGAGTCACCTCTGCTAGGAACGTAATCTGCATCTTTATCAGCGACGTCTGTACCTATATTTTCACATAATTTGTCGATTTTGTCAATTTCACACAGATTACGGGGATCTTCACATTCTAATTCGTTATCAGACATAGTAATCAAATAGTCAAATAACGTTTGTCTCCAGAGGCTGCCATTGGGAAACTGAATTTTCGTCGACGAAAACAGCGCGCACATGTCAAAACAACACAATGAGAGAGCAATATTTTATTTTTAGATACTGACAAAGGACTGCCAAAGAGTCATAAACCTCTCGCAGAGGTCGAAATGAAGTGAGGAGCTCCAAAACAAAACCCGTTAAGTCCACAAATAATAAATTTTCAGAAAAGACGAAAAACTTCTACCGCTTAAACTTGTGCATAAAAAAATTAAAAGAAACCACTGTTGTGAAAAGGACTGTTTCTTGATAACAAAATGACTAGCGCTGAAAATCAGTTGCATCTAAATTATGAATAATCGCAACTTTAAAAAAAAATGATCGGACTTAACTTGTTTTGTTCCATACAGGTGGACAAAATGGTTTTTGAAACGGAAGCTAACGAAATACAAGTAGGAAATCAAGTTTACTAAAGCAAAATTAACTCTTACCAGTACATGTTACAGTGATTGTTAATGAACTAATGGTCCAAGATTTATGACTATTATGTTTTATTCATCTTCACAAGTAAATCAAAACACAAAAGAAATTGCTATATTATTCCAAAATCTTCTTCCTTATCAAGACAATCACATCTTCCATTTTCCTCTTCATTCTGTGTCATTTTTCTGATAATCAACAATGTTTGCATAAAACTGTTGTTTTCGCATGTTCCTCCACTCATCTCTAAACCTTTGTTTCAACAAACAGTCCATAACAGCCTTCTTTGCAGTTTTTACATTACCTGGGCAAAATGGTATGTTCAAGGGCTGAGTTATATCTTTCACGTGACAACCTCTCTTTAACAATGATTTCGAACATCTAGAATGATAATGTCGATATGATACATTCATTGCTACATTTACATTCGTTTTTACCTGCCTTATTGTCTTCGTCAGACGTATTGTTTTCATAGTACTGATCCCTTCCAACTTATAAACTTTGGAGATAAATGCCTTGAAGTCTTGAAGTCCCCAGAGCGGAAACTTTGTCCACATTACGACAGAAATTGTGGTAGTCTTTAGACATAAATATTTCAGAGTCACTTCGCAATGCTTTTTCTATTATGCCAAACGCCCTACCTGTTGGGAGGACCTCGACTAAGAAAAGTCATACATATGAACATATGTCTTTCACAGATTGCGGTGATTTTGCAGAAGCCACCACTAGAGAGCATGTACAAGAATGGAATTTCGATTTTGGCCTTCACACTCGTCTGGAACTAGCCTTTTAGTGGAGACAGCTTCATCAAAATTCTGTTTGCTAAGAAAATTTGTAAGAGCTGAAACTACTTCTTTTGCTTCTCGGCTTCCCTGATTTTCAGTTCAGCAGTAAAAGTTAGGGGATTTGTTCTCAACATGTGTAATACAGAATGCGCAGAAACTAATCTGTCTAACATACTTATTGGTAGTTTCGGCCACAACTGAACCTGTTGTAAATCGAAACAAAGTGTGTCAAAATTTTGTGGATTTTCTTTCAAAATTTTGTAGAATTTCTTTGCTCTGATTTTGTGGGCGATGAGTGCAGCACGAATTTCTTCCTTTTCTTACCACTGACGGATGATTGCACTTCATGATTCATTCTTGCACAATATCTACCTGTGTCGGTAGCAGGTGTACCAAACTCCAAGTTGAATTCAGTGGAAAAGATGTTGTAAAAGAACAACCATTTTACTTTGAAAGAGTCTGACACACTGGAATTATAAATTTTGTGTAGTTTGCTTATACTGAGATTTGAAAGAAGGTACAATGTCCTACTTATTCCGCGAGAGTAGTGGCTTTCGCATGTTTTCAAGTTTGACATAAATGTAATAACAGATCGTCTCTTTTTGAGACCGTTTTGACCTACGATCGTCACCCATTCTTTCCTTAGTGGGCTTTCCAGCCAGTATGTTGGATGCTATAATGTTAATAATAATAATAAAATAATAATAATAATAATAATAATAATAATAATAATAATAATTTTTTTATCTGGTTATAGTCACTGTAACAACTTGGTTATATCGCGACATAACCACTTTTAACGTTGAATTGAGTGTCTTTAGGGTAATATCTTTGATGTGCTGTGGATTTCAGAAACTTAAAATCCACCACTTGGGCTGGGTTTGACCACGCACCCTTGAGTTCAGTGGCGGGCACGCTACCAATGTGCTACCCAGATCGGAAATAATATTTTTGAGATGCTTACAAATGCATAAATTATTATGTACGCTATCATGAACATGATTACTACATTCAAAAACCCTCTTACCATATATTTTACAACAAGACTGTTCAATTTTTCGAAATAGTGTTTTCGTTGATGTCGCCTCTTCGTGGATGAAACAGACATCAATGAAGCAAGAAGCCTGTCTTATTTCACTTTGTTGTAATGTACATAAACCCTTTTTCTGGACTTTATAAAACTATATGCGGGGATCGAACAGCATTTGAAGCACTCTTCCTTGTGACTACTGGGAGGTTCAAATTCCATGATACCATAATCCTTGTCATTATAATATCTAGAATAAAATTATGGAGTCGTATATTCATGACATTTTTACCAACATTTTAACTCAGGACCACATTGTTTTCATTTAATTTACAGTGGAGATTTAATTAAATATTGTACCTGGCTTCATATTCTTTCTTTCGCCTTGTCTCCGACATTCTTTTCCTCTTTCTGGACCTTGAAGATCCCTCTAAGACAGACACACTTCCCTCCATGGCACCTACTACTAGAACACTATTGCGAGACTGCATTATTTTCTACTGCTTAAAAATATACGTTTTATACACCAACAATGATGCCATTACAGTAACATTGATATGCCTCCAGCAAAATTGTGACCCAAAGAAGACCTGCTTAAAAATATTCACTCTTCTGAAAATACCAGTAATTTACATAGTAGAGAAGTAGAATGAATATTTCAGTGTGTAAACAAAATGAGTACTACTTTATTTCTTTAAATTGTGTAAAAACAATACACGTGAATGGTAAACTAACATAAATCTCTGTTCTGGTTATTATTTATTAATAATAAAAAAAACTCGTTCCAGCACACAGTGTGCAATTTTCCTAATCAGGTGGACAAAAATAAAATTTCGAATTGTTTAGTTAAGCATAGATGAATATGAATCCATGTTCTTTAACATTTGGAGAATGTTGTGAGAAATCACTGTTTTATCAACAGAAAGCTACTGTATTTTTAGAAGAGTATGAACATGAGTTCTCTCTGAAACTTCTCGCTCGTGTTCAGTCATAGACAGAGAGGCTTACTATGTGGGTGAAAAAGAGCCGATTGTTAGCGATTTATTATGTTGTGGGATATGGAATCTGTTCAGATAGGTACATTCTTACTAAAATAACCTCAGTTTCAAATTTATGAAGTATTTAAGTTCTCCGAATATAATGTGAGTTTTAGTATAGCTGGTCACGTCCGGTTACAACAGTTCTTTTATCATTTAATACAGCAGAATTTATAGTGTTAAATCCTTGTTCTAAAGTTTGCGCGTTTCTGTGCATTTATCAGTTATTTTATTAATTGTTTCCAGTGGTGGCAACTATTCCATGTTTAGCTTAAAAGCAGAAAAGAATAATGGAATAAGGAAGTTTTTAATCACTGTCTGAGTGTCTTAGGCTTGCAGAATTATTCACATGACATTGAACATCAGGTTAAAAATACATTGGACACATTTTTATCTAACCTTAGCAAATGCACCATGGATCAGAACGCAAATCTAGTAGCAGGACAAAATTAAAAACTTCTCTGCATTCTAATGGATTGTTATGAAACTTTGTACAGGCCTTACAGGTGGTACATATTTTTTGTGTATAAATTCTGATAATGTTTCCATAAGAAAATCTACCCCTTTATAGCGGGTACATTTAGACAGATTTATTAATAACATCTTGTCTATCTAAGAGATTTTTATGAAACATTGCATGGAAGTTACGATAGCATATATTTTGTGTGTACAAATTATATTTACGGTTCCATAAGAGGAACTATTCCTTTGTAGGTGTACATTTAAACAAAATTAATAACTTCCCTCCTATCTAATAGATTTTATGAAACTTTATACAGAAGTTACAAGTCGAATATATTTTTCGTCTACAAAGTCTGATTATGTTTCTATAAGAGGACTGCATCTTTATAGTGATGCATTTAGACAAAATTAATAACTTCTCGCCTATGTATTATATTTTTATGAAACTTTCTACAATTAGGCTTACAGGTAGCATACTGATGTTTTCAGAGTTTGTACACAAAAGTATATGCTACCTGTAGGCCTAACTTCCGTACAGTGTTTAATTAAAATCCGTTAGACAGGCGAGAAATTATTAATTTTGTCTAAAACCACCCCTATGAGAGGCAGTTCCTCTTACACAAACGTAATCAGAATTTGTACAGAAAAAATATATGCTACCTATAAGATCTGTACGTTTCATAACAAACCGTTAGAATTCAGAGAAGTTATTCATTTTGTCCAGCTAGATTTACGTTTTTGCAGACTGTGACGGCTTCGGGTTCGAACTCAGGACCTCCAGTTCTATGCACTGGGCACTCTACTACTGAGCTATGACGAAGTTCAATCCACAGCACCGGATCGAATTCTTCTCCTTTGGTATTTTTCCCTTTTTGACCTACTCCATGTTAGACATTACGTCATCATATAGAAGCGCACTCATTTGATTGATTTGGATGGCCGGGAACCAACAGTTATGTACAATTGGATGAATATCTGTGTGATGATATTATTAATTTTTGATCCCACAGAATTAAAGGGAAAAAACAAAAGGAGAAGAGTTCGATCCAGTGCTGTGAATTGGACCTCAGAGTATTTCACTGGTAGACTGCCCAGTGCATAGAACTGGGGGTCCTGGGTTCGAACCCCAGCGCCGGAGCGAACACGCATTCTGGTTGCAACAGTCACCTTCACAACATGTGTTTTCTGCGTATTTTCACTGGAATAAACAGATATGGTACATTCTGTGAATATGAGGAGTTAATTGAATAAGTTAGGAAGTATACATGCTTGTGGAACAAAGCCCTAGATCATATTTGTATGCTTTTATTGCATATAAATCCCCATAACAATACGTAAATATATTTTTAGCTTTCATCTGAGCCCAAGACTAACTAATATGAATTATTATAACTGGAGATAGTTTGATCGAAGAAAGTGGTGCTCGCGATTTTTCGAAAATTTTGTAATTTAATATCTGCGGAATTATTGATTCTTATAGAGATGAATATAAATATAGACGGGTTACATTTATTTTAGTGTTAAACATGCCCTACAATTTAAAAAAAAATCAGAATTAGCAATGTCAAATCTTGATCTTTTGGCATGAAATGGCTCTTCTGCTAAAACAAGAAAATAAAATAGAATAGCTTCACTCCATTATATAATAATAATAATAATAATAATAATAATAATAATAATAATAAATTTAAACACCACTATGATATTCTTTTCATTCATCTGACTTTCAAAGTAAGTCAGTAGTGTTCAATCGGCATGGATGTTATTTATGTAATATAAATATATTAATCAAATTCCTAAACTCACGATTTACTCAAAAACCTTAAGCGATGGAAATATTTTGTAAACACATTTGAAATTAACTCAAAGATTTCACATGAAAATCCGCTGTTAACAGACGAAAGTTTGTCACTCTGCATGCAGAATATTGTTCTCCAAGCAAAAACACTCGTTTAACTCACTGTAAATCGGTAACCAGTAAAGATTTTGAGTTGCGACAATGTTAAAAAGTAATTTCCATTTGTTTTCAACATTTTGCTCACTTTGACGCCCCCATATGAAGTGAAAAATAAAAAATTTTGCCGCTGACCAACTTTTGAAGATGTAAATGTCTATTTTGAAGTTAGTATTTTTTCCCCTGACTTAAAAAAAATATATATATATTTTGATTTTGAATTCTTTTATCTGCTTTCATTACACACTAACCTATCAATCATACAAATTACTGTGCGATTGACTATCATAAACACTATGACATGAAATGTTTTAATGAAGTTGGAAATATTGTTTTTTTGTCTCTTTGCTGCAACCGGTAGACAGAAGAGTTTCGTAAAACCATAGCTTTCTGTGTGGCCACTGGATGTAGCGAACATAGCGAACAAAACAAACAAAGCAAACATCGCGTACATAGCTTAGCGCTCTGTGTGGCCTCAGGATAACAGGTACAGTGAGCCATCTAATGAGGTTAACTGGGCCATTATTAACTACATGACATAAGATATAAGTAAGAAGGTTTAGGATATTATCAGAAATGACAAAGAACACTATACAAATCAGGCTTTCAGGTAGTAGCTCCCTGTAAAGCAGGTTTGAATAATTTCAAGAAAAAATTGTTCTGGAGCCGGGTATCGATCCCGGGACCCTTCACTTAGCGCGCGAACGCTCTACCGACTGAGCTACCCCAGAAAGGAAAAATTGTGATGGTGTCGTGTATAGTTCCTGGGGTAGCTCAGTCGGTAAAGCGTTTGCGCGCTAAGCGAAGGGCCCCGGGATCGATACCCGGCTCCGGAACAATTTTTCCTTGAAATTAGACAAAGAACACTGTTACTACAACATGTCAATAATAAAAATTGTCATAATGTCAAATTGTTAAAATCTTCAAAATAAATCTTTTAGTGACTGATATGCTTATTGAGTTTAACTTTAAAAAAATCTGAGGTTTATGCCTATGTGTAGCCTACATTGCCAATTAAGAAACAACTGTATTATAATTCACATTAAAATTCCTTTACCCTGGTCATTTTATAATCCAGAATGGTAGGCCTACATATGATTATTAAGTGAACAAAACTAATACAATGTAAAGTCACTTAGATCATAATTGAATGATAGCATATTTGCATAGTGAGCAGGATTTAAATGAACAGAATTGAGCAACTTCAAAACATCATCACTTCTTGGTACAAAACAAGTTTCATCTATTGGTTTAAACTTCATTGTTCTACTCAACCATTTAAAAAGTGTTACCTTAGCTCATCCTTTAGTACCTATATAAATAATTTAAAGTTGTACACTCTCACAACCATGAAGTTCCCAAGAGAATAAACCACATCATTGTTGAAGATGAATCATCATAGAGAAGAGATTCTGTTGATTCTTCAGATTCCTCAAAGTGAAGTAACTTTCTTGTTGTCTTTTCTCTTTTTTCACTTTTAGAATATTTCACTACAAGAGCACTGGATATCTTCTTTTTTCCTTTTCTGTTAATCGTGCTTCTTCATCTAGATGGTTTTTGACTGGTGTGTCGTCAGAATCTTTGATTTTGTTTTCTTATTCCGGTTTCTCTTTCGAATTGGAGCTTTGGGATGGGGTTATATGTCTTCTGGAGATGCGAACTGCACATCATTGTTACCCGAAACACAGCAATGCTTACTTGTTTCTAGATCTGTTCGCTGCTGCTCTTCACAACTGTTCTGCATCATCAGCAATAGAAGTAGAAGATAAATTTGTTATGGTATCAGGAGCAGTAGAAGTGGAAGGTAAATCTACTATAACATCAGGTCTAGTGGACATAATTCGATCGATCAGATACACTAGAAAAAAGTCTTCAGGTCCAAAAATACTGTATCTCTATTTAACCTTCCAGTTGTTGTGTGTAGACTGTTGCTCCACTGATAATTATTAATATGGTTTTTCGAGTACTTGTCCTTCACAGTTTCTTACCAATTTTCATGGTTTTCAACAATCGACATTTCATTATTGATACAAATTTTAAACTCTGCACTCGCATTTGTTTTTATATATATATATATATATATATAATCTCTCCCATGTGTTGCTGTGACAAAGACGAAACTCGTGCAAAAATATTTTGGCTACAGGGAATATTGTCTCTTATCTTTCACATAATTATGATAGTAATGGTTGGATGATTTCGCACATAATTTTTTTGAAGATATAACTTTTTCATGATTGTAAATAAATTTAAGCCCCTTTATTTGCTTGCAAAAGCGACTACTTGGTGGCAGTAACTTACAGCGACTACTATAGGGTACTGATTCAATACCACTTGCTCTAAAAACATTACAGATATTTCTTGTAGTAAAGCCAAAGGGGAATGATCTACCAACCAGTCCGGCAAATTGTGATTGATTTCCCAATGCTTGCCATAAGGTCACAACCTGCTGTATTGTAGAATTTCTTGAAAGGAGCAAAAACTCCCAAATGAAGAGGTTGAACTATGTGGCTGCAGTGAGGGGGGAAGAGTAAGCAAAATGATTTTATTATTTTCTGCATAAGATATCGCAGATATGCTTGTGTGGCTTTCGTGGTTATCTAAAATCATGAGTTCTGAATATTTTGTTCGTCTTTCATGTTCAACAAAGTGTTGCAGAACAGGTAAAAATAATTCACTGTTCATCCACCTTGAAATTATGGCTCTACCGCCAGAGCCAAGTGGGGCATTAAACAGCATATGATCTTTAAAGTGTAGGTCTACCCTTGGGAACACAAGAAATGGAGGCACTGCTTTTCCTGTGACACTAATTATTGCAACCATTGTGAGCAGAGTACTTCTTTCAGAAGAGGTAGCTTGACTGACAGCCCTAGAACCAGTTTGGGCTAATGCTTTTGGTGGTTTCTGTACAGTGATAACAGTGGTATCATCTAAATTGTATATGTCCTGTGCTTCAAACTTGTATTAATTTTCTTTAACGGAAATCTAATTTTCACATTCGCCTCTCTAAAACATGTAGCCTATGCTAAGCTTATCTGTTTGGGGGCGTAATGATAGTCTATTTCGTTTCATTAATGCCCTAAGGCATTTCAACCCAGCCATGTTTTCCACTTCCCAGTTTATCGGTACAGATTTACCACTTCTGTTTTCACATTCCAAACATCGTGCTCTTATAGTGGTTACACCATAATGTATGTTTTATGCAGTAGTAATAGCTGGCAAGTTATTTGTCTTCAATCTCTGTGAAAATTTTTAAATGTTCATTTGATGATCATTAACACTATCAATGCCCAACTTCAGTGCCTTTTCAACATGTCATTCAAGGCTGCTCTTGGAATATCTTGTGTTTTTTTTTTTTTTAATTTATGTAATTTCGTCATGCAGATGTAGATAGACTGCGTTTTTCAACAATTCTTATGATAATCTCGGTGATTTGTGGTCCGTGTTCTTATTCTTGGCATAATGAATCCTACAAATGAAATAATAACAATAATTGTAGTTTACATAGCTTATACTGTAAATGTAAAACTCATTTTGAATGAAGTTAAGTGGGCCACCAAATATGTGGCTCACTTAACTCCAGATGTATCTTTGAAATATATTTGGTCGTAAGACAACCTTCAACAATTGAACAAAATGTAATGGAGAGCTTAAATGATACTGTTTTCAACAACTTAACGATCATATTATAGCGGCAGTCCGAACATTCCAGTCGTGTCTAGGCCGTGTCGAGGAGTTTCACGCGTGTCTGGGGAGAAAGGAGGCATGCGGGTAAGAAGGTGGGGGCTTGGGCTTTGGCGGATGATGAAGCAGGGCACGGCAAGGGAAGCTATGGGCCCGGCGCAGAGTGAAGGGGACGGACGTAAAGAGAAACGTCCAGAAACAGATTGTTCCCGAAGATCGAAGGTATGAGAACGTGTGATGTAGTAAATAAAAGTGCGAGCAGCCTTCGAGTTGAGTTCTGTCAGTCGGCTGCGAGAGAGCCAGTCAGTTTGTGAATCAGCAGCGAGTGAGCAAGGAAGCCAGCCTTCGAGACAGGGGTTCGACGTGCAGTGAACTTGAGTAACTGTGGCAGCATCCAGGTGGAAGCAATGCTTCCGGAAGTCTTGGATTCGACGTGCAGTGAACTTGAGTAACTGTGGCAGCATCCAGGCGGAAGCAACGCGTCCGAAAGTCTTGGGTTCGACGTGCAGTGAACTTTATCTGAAAGTCTTGGGTTCGACATACCATGAACTTAAGTGAGTGAGCTAGAAGAATTAGCCAGGGCGAACGAACTGTGAACTGAGAACTGACAGTTTTGTTTTGTAAATAGTGCTTTGTGAACATTAGTTGAGATTAGGAGTACATTGTTGTTCATCTCAATAATACACGTGAATTGTCATTGTCGTTCGGTGGAGTGCAATAACGACTACTGAGTTGCTGTGTTGAGTGAAATACCCATTGTTGACGGTTGTGAGATTCAAGTTTGAAGTAAACCTCACATTGTTGTTGAAAATAAAAAAATTACAATATATAATTGACACCTCTAAACTAATAATAGAGCATAAATAAAAGACGACAAAAAATACCTTCATCCAAAGTATTTAAGAAATAACTAATAACTCGGTAATTACCTGCATCAACCGTCAAAAAATAACTGAGCAAATATTGTGTTGCCAACTTAAGATAGCTAAATCCTTCCAGATTCAAATTTACCTCCCTTGTTTATTTTAGTGGCATGGTTCACCTAACCTTAATGACGAGTTAACTTAATTCTACCCTATTTGGTTACATAATAAAGAATTATACTTTATGAAACAGAATGTGTATCTAATGATGTGTCATCTTCGTGACACCATTTATTTTGTAAGTTCTGGAAAAAATGGAAGTAGAGGGGGGGGGGGGGGACAAAGCGGAAGAGAATACAAAGATGAACAATGATAAAAGATGGAGTAGATGCAGGTGAAGCAGAAGAGCCAAATAGCTTCTAGTGTAGTCTTGGGGGAAGAAGTTTAGTGAGACTTGTGATGCCAATTGCACTTGGGCTTGGGTTCAAATCCCTCTTGGGCCGTTCACATGGTTGTTTTTTGCCTGTAGTTTTCCTCAGCTGTAAGGCGAATACTAGATAATTGCAATGATTAATACTCAGATTCATCTTGGAAAATATTATCTTGCCATTATCATATATTATATATTCTCTGTTCTGTTCCACTCTTCCATTGCCATTACCAGTTCCATCAACACTAGATAACCTAATATGTAATATAGCATTGTTAACGATTCAAAAAGAGGGGCAAAATTGGGTAAATAAGATTGGAGGGAACTAGGAAAAGGGGAAGAGGAGAAGGAGCAGGAAAAAAGAGCAGTAGCAAGAGGAGCAGGATGGAGAGAAAAGAGAACATGCACCTAAGTTGAAAAGTTGTTTAAGATTTTTTGCAGTCTCAGAATAATGAATAATTCAAGTAGTGACGAAGTACAGTTTGAAATATTTCGTTATGGATTCCTTTACTGTTTATTTCAGGTAGCTGAACTGTTCGCTAAGTTTGGTGCTGTGGACGTGAAGCCCTTTTCTAGATACAGAGCACTTGTAGCAGTGGGAAACCATGGGAGGTAAGTGAAAATTATATTTTCTCCTAAGCTGCATTATTTCCATACTTTAAAGGAATAGTCTGCATTCTTCATTACTTACAAAATAGCTTATTGTGTAATGGAGCATTAATAAAGAGATTAGACTGATCCACGTAAGCATTTCATTTATTAAGTCTGTCATGTGTTAAATAATGAAGCATCATTTTAATCATATGGTATATTCAGTAGTTTCACAAATATTCAGAAATAAAAACTTTCATATTTCGCTTTTGAAATTATTGATAGTTACAAACATTAATGTTTCGTGGCAGAAACTATGGGCTATGCTTAAATGGTTGATGTGAAATATCTCCATATAATATGGTCCATTCTCTCCTAGAACATACTAGTCTCCCAGTAATTCCATTTCCGAAGTGGGGAAATGTGCAAGCCCGAATTCTCTACTGCTGATAGCAAACTGATGGTTCAAAAAGATAACTAGCGAAGTTTAGCTTTGCATACATACAGTAAGAAATGGCACATGAATGTTTTCCACAATCCTCTCACTGAGAGTCAGAGTTCTTTTATGTGTTGTAAATGTATGTACAGTTACGGAAGAAAAAACTGGCCGATGAACAGCAAAACTCGTAATGTTACTTATGCCGGTTTTGTTGTGAGTATCGCAGTACAGAGTGTCTAAGAGGAATACTGTTTACTTCCCCTCGAAATTGCTGTACTAGGAGAGAAAGGCTTTCCTACTGTTTCTGTTCACATTCTATAAAGTTGAAACTCTCGTGTTTTTGTCGATGTTCAGAAATTTGTTATTTAATTGTTTTTACCGTTGCAGGTATGAGGAATGTTACCGATTTCATTATCAACTCCTCTGTTCGTCTCTCTTTACTCTATAGACATACGGTACTTCGTTTATTTATGGTTTATTATTACTTTAATCTCTTCCTGGCAAAACATACGACGAAGAGTAAACAAAACTGAGATAAATACAATGCATACGAACTTAGTGGTAAGATGATATAGACGTGAACAGTTAGATAAAGTAGAATAAATATAAATTGATTAAGGTAACCCAATACAAATTATATAAGTGAACATTCAGTTAAATTGAAATAAATAAATACCTATAAATTACTTTCGGTAAACAATTAGTAATAATGAGGGAAGAGAAACACAAATAGATTTGTTAGTTAGAAATAATTTTTGTGCAATTTAGGAAAACGTTTGATTATATAAGTGATTCTAGTGTTTACTAGAACCTATTTATTTATTCTATTATTAAACCAACAGTGTTTATTTTTGTTCTAAAAAAAGAAAAGAAAAATATACATTCCTGAAGTAAAATAATTAATACTGAATGTTCTTTATATCACAAATTAAAATGTTCTTCTACCTATGTAATTCTAGTTTCTTCTGGACTTAATAGCCTGTCCATAAACCATTGACATTGATCACTGCATTCATTCTTCTACTTACAGAATTAACACTGCTTTGGATATAGGCCTACTGTATCTATCTGACAATGCAACATCATCTCAAACATCTGCAACGAGATTCCACAATTCGTCTGCAATCCTAGGATACCGACTCTGTAGTTAACACCGCGTTACACTTCCGTACACACATTTTCTATGGAATTTAAATCAGGACTTCTTGGCACCCATGGAACCTCTCAACATCGTCCCTGTGAATGTTGAACCATCGCTGCACGGCAACGCATGTGTGTACCGAAGACAAGTCATGTTGGAATTTTATTTTGTTTTCGGGCTTAAACACTAGGTAGCATCACATTTTCCAGTATATTGGTGTACTGATACTCATTCATATGCCCATGAATCCTCCATAGTGCACCGCTACCATAACCAGAAATTCATACAACACCGACATGGACAAACAACCACTGCATTGTCTCTGGACCACATATTCAGGGTCAAATCTCTTGGATTGTTTCGGTCGATATACGTGCACTGGCCTGCTATAGTTCATAAACACATCATCCAAAAATATGACCTTTTTCCATTGATAGTTGTATGAATTTGACAAAATGTGACACGTTCAATCCGATGGTCTTCAGTCAGAACTTCCTTCACTGCTGTTCTTCTCAGCACAACAATGGCACTATTGGCCTTTTACTATCGCTCTGTTGGAAGCAGGAAATTCCCTGTCGGCCACAAATATTTTAGAAGTATAAAATGAAAGCACCTCGAACGTTCTATTAACATAAGATCTTGTTGTGGTGTTGATGCCTTGGATCTTCCGCTACCAGGTTTACGAGTTATGTAACCTCGCTCTTGATACTGCGCCCACCACCTGGACGCTGTTCTAGTCGCAATTCCATAGCGTTCTCCAGCTCGAGCCATGCTAAATCGGCCTTCCTCGATCAGTGCAATTACTTTGGCTTTGATGCCCATATCTATGGAACTGAAATACTAATGATGATTTTCGAAGTGGTTGTGGCTATTTATAGACAAAATCTGTTAGTAGGGCTGGAAAGGGTCACGTGCCTAGGACTCTAGAAAGTACACGAAATATACATTAGTCATAAACCATAAACATAGTATGCCTGTAGAGTGAAGAGAGACGAACAGAGGGGATGAAAATAACATTAACAACATTCCTCATACCTGCAATGGCAAAACCAATGGCAAAACAACTTTCTGTATGTTGACTGAAACACAACAAACGTTGCAAATATACACATAGGCTCAGTGCCAGATTCAGGCCTAGGTAACTTAGACATTTGCCTAGGGCGGCAATTTCCAGGGGGTGGCATTTTCTCTCTCTCTTTCTCTCCCTTTTTGATTTTTATTTTACAATGAAATTTATTTTTAAAACACATGTTGGTAAATCTTTTCTGAAGTTTCTTCTTAAACACCTTGTGGAAGTCAGATATTGTTTTGTTATCACATTGTCGCGGTCGTGGCAAGAGTGAAAGGAAAGTGTGCAGCTGCATAGTTATATTGTAATGCCGGTATCACATTATTATACTATGAAACTACTTAAATTTAATTGCTTGTATGAACAAGAATGCAGTGTTGAAAATCAAATTGCATATTGTTGTTTATTAGCTATTTATCGCTATGAATAGTAACCACAACTCTCAGTTACATTCACAATATAATAGTCTATATCAGCGTTTCTCAAACTATGGTCCTTGGACCACCTGTGTCCCCGAGGTCTGCCCTTGTGGTTCTTCAAAAAAGGACAGAAGAAAAAATCAAATTCAAACGAATTGCGTATCACACTATCTGAAAATCTCAGAGTTTGGAAATGACACATGACAGTCACCTTTTACTTTTACTCCCAGTACTGACATTTTATGAAATTTATTACCTACCTGTCTACCGAATTCCCACTCTACTCTCAGCAAAAAAAGAGGGATTTAAAGCACTATGAACATAGTGTTTCTCGCCATCTTTTCCCTGCACATCAGCTGACGACATGTGTCTAAGTACATTGGCATATCTTCCAGATATATTCTCAAAACTAAACAAACTAAAAAATCTCTCTCTGCAAGGTAATTCTTTGATTGTATGAGAAAAAAGTGTTCGGGAGGAAACTTGGTTTGTGGGTCAGATCCGTAAAACAGAGGATTTTTTTCATTATTTTCAACCCTACAGTCTTCTTTGATTGAAAATGATTTCGTTATTGGAAAAAAAATTATGCAATGACATTCGTTCGCATCTGGAAACTCTGAGGTCACAATTTGAAACTTATTTACCATATAAATATGACGAATTTTCATGGGTTCGTGATCCCTTGATATTGAAAATAACAAACTTTCATTGAGTGAAAGAGAACAGTTAATTGAACTCTCGACTTAAAATGAAATTCCAAGCGGAAGGTATGGTTAATTTGTGGACCTCAACACAAGTGAAAAGAGAATGGGTAGTAAGAATAAAGCTTAAGTACTTTCTCAAGGTTTATACTTTTGAGTATGAGCACTTCCTGTGATTATATACTCGTAACCACTAGAACATACTCATATTTGTAAGAATAAAGACATTCTACCTAGCGTGAATATATACTCATCTCTACAGCCTTCTTGATCATTTAAAAGTTAGTATGTACTCATGTTATCTATCCTCTTTGACCACATTGCACCGTGATGCTCAGTTTTTTTTTTTCTTTTTTTATTTTTATAGACTTTCACATGCTATCCGCATGCTGTAGTGGTTTGTGTTTTGCTTTTTATAAATAAATAAGTAAGTAAACAAATAAACAAATAAATAAGTAAATAAATAAATGAATAAATAAATAAACATGAAAAAGAGAGTGAATCAGATAAGTGACGTTAATAAACAGGAAACAAGAAAATAGTACTGGGAAATCGTCATTACGGGATGTTGGATAGCGATTACAATCCATTTCTAGAATTCCAGTTATGCTAATTCTATTTTTTATTATAGAGAGTTATAATTATAATTTAAAGTTACAAGTAATTGCATTTTGCAATTCAAATTTTACAAAATAAACTGTAGGCTAATTGTTAATTATATTTAACAATACAATCTAACCTTATAATTTGATAGCCATTCATATTTTTTAGGTTATGTTTTTTTATGAAGACCAAATACGTGTTTAACCAATTTCACATTCACTTTTGTGAAGCGATAAAGGCTTCTGGAGTTCACGTCTTTTTCTATATTTTTCCATGAGGTACTACATCGTTCATAAATTCTGCCATTTTTTTTTATTTAACTTTAAACTGAACACAAATCAACAAATACTCAGAATTGAGCCTGCTACAAACCATACTCAGAATAACATGAGAACGAACTTATAAATGTGAGAATATACTAGCTTTTATTCTTATCAAGCTTGAGTATATATTCTGTACAAGATGGACACTTGAGTGTATTCTACTATGCTTCCATGTTATGAGTATGTAATCAAAAATGAGTAGGTACTCAAATGTTTTTATTCTTACTAACAAGAGTATATACTAAAAAAAAAAAAAGTCCAGTATATACTATATACTCATGTTTATTCTTACCACGGAATATAGTGAACTGTACACTGGTGCTTTACAGTTTATAATTCAGTTTGCTTTTACGTATCTGTATGAGAAAGGGTTTTCATCACTAACTCTAATAAAAACAAAGTACCGAAATCGACTCATATGTAACGATCTCTGCTTGCTTGCTTGAGCTTGCTTGCTTGCTTGAGCTTGCTTGCTTGCTTGAGCTTGCTTGCTTGCTTGAGCTTGCTTGCTTGCTTAAGCTTGCTTGCTTGCTTAAGCTTGCTTGCTTGCTTGCTTGCTTAAGCTTGCTTGCTTGCTTGCTTAAGCTTGCTTGCTTGCTTAAGCTTGCTTGCTTGCTTGCTTGCTTGCTTGCTTAAGCTTGCTTGCTTGCTTGCTTGCTTGCTTGCTTGCTCGCTTGCTCGCTCGCTCGCTCGCTTGCAAACTCTAATACCTTGATTTATTAAAAATCGAAAATGAATTTTTTTCTATTAACATTAACTTAATTCATTAATACTAATATAGAGTTAAACGAATTAAATTGATTTTAATAATTAATTCAGTTTTAAAATATACTGGTATTAAAATATGCTACAAAAATTAAAAATTTGCTTTCAAAGGGAACAAGAGTAAGGTGGTCCTCGGAACTGTTCTGACTTAAAAAAGTGGTCCTCACTTCAAAAAAGTTTGAGAAACACTGGCTTATATCATCAACAATACTATTTAATCACTTTTCAGTATGTTCACTATATAATTCGATTTGAAAGGTTTATTCTGTAAAGAGTTGGAGTTTATTTTTCAATTTATTTTATACTCCTGTCGAAGTAATAATTATACACCAACAGAAACAATGCTTAAAAATAAACCACAGCCTGCCTTTCAAAAATCAGTTTTGTTTCAACAGTGAATAAGTTTGAGTATTATGTTTCTTTGCTTCGAGTCTGATATGGTTCGTCAGATCGATTTTGATAATACCATCATTGCTTTCTCTGTGAAGAAAGTCCGAAGGAAGTCTTTATAATTCACAAGTAAGATGCTTGTATTTTGATTCCAGTAATTTATCTGTTTTCTGAATTGTAACATTTCATTTAAAAATAACTTTAACTGAACGTCACCTGTATAATAGCTGTCCATAAACTGTTTGTGGGATTTGGGGACGGCAAAATCTAGCACTGCCTAGGAGCGGCACTATACCTAACTAAGGCCCTGCATAACCTACAGAATACTGTAGAACAGTGATCATCAATTCGCGTCTGAATGGGCACGGGCAGTGCTTGGCTCCTGCGTGCTTACTGTACCGGGCAAAGGACCGGTTTGTAATGTTGCGTTGTAGTGAAAAGAGGCGGTTCTTGCCCTTCATTCAAACAAGAGATGTGAGGAGCAGAAAACACTTCAAAACGTAGCCCACACTCAAGAAATACAATTTACAGATGCATTATACAACTCACAGTAACGAATGTGGCAGATACGAAGAGAAGAGAGTGTAGCATTAATTCAACAATTGAAGGAAAATGAGCTAGAAATTGTTTAAGATCACAATGTTAGTAAATCGGCTGTGCGGCTCAGTTATAAAATTTCACTTGTAATAGTACGATATTAGAAACCTTTTAAAGATTGAAAATTTGAAGACTGTTTAATTACAACTGAAGAACTTTTCTCAAGTGTAGGAGTTTGAATCTATCAGTTTGTCTCCTTCCACCATGATGCATCCCATCCAAGGTCTAGCAGAGGACATTCAGGTGCAACTAGTAATTATTTGTCGGTCTGTCATTTGTTGTTCATTGGCAGTAGATGAAAATATTTATGTAAGTGATAATCCCCAACTAGTGATTTTTGTAAGAGGCGATATTGAAAACCTTCAGTTTAAGGAGAGCTCTTATATATTGTTCTCATAAAGGATATTACTACTGGTTCCGATATTTTCATGTAGAGGCTGTAGAAATTATTTTGGACTTCCTTGGAATAAACTTATATCCTTGGCAACCAATGGTGCTCCTTCCATAGTCGGAAGTAAAACGGGTGTAATAAGGAATCTAAGGGACGAAGTGAAAAGCGTTAATGTATCCCATGAAGTTATTTCTATTCACTGCATTATACACCAACAGAATTCATGTGCAAAACAAATCAAAATGTTGTTATAGAAGTAGTCGAGTTGGAAAAACCACCAACACAATTATATCGAAAAGTCTGGCTCATTGTCAATTTAAGTTTTTCTTGATGAATGCAATAGCGAGTATGTCGATCTGTGATATTATAGTAAAGTACGGTGACTAAGTCGTGGCAAATTATTGAATAGGTTCTTTGAACTGAGGGAGGAAACATCATCGTTCACGGAGAAAGAAGAAAAGTCTGTATCATAAGTGAAAAATGAAAAAATGGATTTGTGAACTTGCCTTCTTAATGGAATTATCTGAATGCTTTAAATTGTTGTCTACAAGGTAACAACAAGATTATTACACAGTTATGACAGAGTGAAGACGTTTAATATAAACCATCTCTAATTATGGAACATTAGCTTAACTAAAAGGATAAGTTACAGCACATTTTTCAATATTAACAACGATATAGGCATACTAGTTTCTTAAGACTTTGGATTTCGAAGAATATATTCACACATCATGACGATCTGCGCCAGGAATTTGATTCGAGATTTAAAGACTAGGAAAATTTTCAATTTGATTTTCGATTAGTATTTGTAATTAGAACATATTGATTTACTTTACGATAGTGAATTGAAGGATAAATATCAAAACAAAAGAAGTTATCTGACTTTTATATGAAATTTTCATGTCTTAGATTTCCCCGATTGTACAGACATCCATTTTCGGATTCACGTATCTGTGCGAACAGTAATTTTTTTCCTATGATGAAGATAAACAAGCCATGTCATGGAAGCCAATTATCAGATGACAACTTAAAATGTGCTGTCACATTATGCACTATACAAACAATAGTTCCAATCGTTGAGAAATTGCTGAGGGAAAAGAGAACTAAACAAATCCCGAAAAATCAGTGCTAATGCCAGTGTTGAGTGGACTGAATGGAGTTAAATTTCTGCATTACTATTCCTAGGATTTTTATGTGTTCTGTTCAACATTTTCCTTAATAGAAGCAGTTTACACATTTACAGTAATTGTCATGCATTACCTGAATAATTGACATGAAATGTGTATTACATTTCTAAAAGTAATTATAAATTTATTAACTTCTAACTTTGTTGAAAATAGGCTACAATGTTTTTTTTTTTGTTTTGTTTTGTTTTGTTTTTTTTTTTTTTCAAATTGCTTAAGATAGTTTATTTAGTTATTTCTATTCAGCCTGTATCTTTTTTCATCACAGAACAATCATAAACCTATGCAGTAAATTCATATTGTGGTCCCGCCACTGAACGTCTTACCTGCCCTGTTACGACTTTCCGCGGGCGAGCGGGCAAGGCTTGATGACGACACAGTGCTCTGAGTTGGGGTCCACTGCTCTATACTGTGAAAATCACAACAAAACCGGCATAAGTAACATTACGAGTTTTGCTGCACATCGGCCAGTTTTTTCTTCCATGACTGTACATAAGCCATATTTAAAACTCCTATGTCCCTTAAAAATCCATTGTCCTCGACAGTTTAGAATCCATAAATGTCGGAAGTAATTGGTAGCGAATGGACTATCAGGGCTGGCACAGTGCTGAAATAAAGATATAAAGTATTTAGCTGAAATTTGGTAATGTAGTAGGCTATCGTTTGCACTGTGAAGGAACTTATAATTTCCTGGAGCTGTAGATTTGTTAAACTGGAAGTAAGTGGAAATTATGTTTTTCTGCTAAGCTGCATTATTTACATTCTTTAGAGAAATACTCTGCATTCTTCATTACTTACAAAATAGCTTATTGTGTTATGGAGCATTAATAGAAAGATTAGGCTGATCCACGGGAAAGTTCATATTTTATGTTAATCTGGTTGGTGTTAAAAATTAGATATTAAGCCTGCCACAATCGCACAGTCCTGTTTATGAATTCATTTGTGCAGTCTTTTGTTGTAATGGGTGGGTGGATGGATGGATGGGTACGGTATTCTGTATTGTCAGTAGACTTGTAACATAAGTGTCTGACATTGTCCGTGGAATAAACTACAGTACATACAACAGAACTAAGTACAAATTAAGTACAATACACAGTTATAAATCATCCAAATTATATAGACATTTTCTAATCAAATACGTTTTTAATTCTGCTTTAAATTTAGAGCTTCTATATTGTTTAATATCAACTGGTAGTCTATTATACAACAGTAGACCCTGTACATACAGGCTATACTTTTATCAGATGTTTTTTACTAAAACCTTCTATGAAATAATCATTATTGTGTATAGTGTAATCTTGGTGAATGTTGTTTTTTTTATACTTTCATTTTTTATTCGAAGAAGAATAGCTTTATATGCATACAGTGAATATAATGTAACTCTTTTATTATTTACAAATGTTGTTTTGCATGTTTCCGCAGGTTTCAGCGTAAATATAATCCTTATACATTTTTTTTTTTTGCAAGCTAAATTATCTGATGGTGTGAATTTTTTATGCAGTTCCCCATATTTCTGTATCATCTCATATGATAAGTATGAATATATCACTCTATAATATACTTGGATCAACAAGTTTAGATCACTGAAGCTTTTTAAATAATTTAGCATAGTGGTTCGCAAAGTGTACTCTGTGAATCCCTGGAGATCCGCTAACACTTATCAGAGGATCCATGGTTGTTGATATATATTTTGAAATAAATAACATATTATAATACTACTGTTTTTCTCGACGCGATTCTTCAGTACTGTACTGGACTGTACTTCTGAAAGTTGTATATCAGCAAGGGAGGTGACCAGATCTCACTCTTGCGTGAGCTGGCCTTCGAGCTGTTGTAAAAATAGGACTATCTCTTTCAGTTAAGATAGTCAGTTCTATTGAAAAATTTTGTCTGCTTGGCGAAGGTGACGAGTTATTAGTTAGTTCTTATCTGCTTGGTGTGTGTGAATGTTTGCAGTTTTTTTCTCTCTAGACCAACACTGTAAGAGTAAGTATTTGTAAATGTGATCGGAGACTGAATGTTTTAATTTTATTGTAACATAAATTGGATTTGCAATAGAATAACTCTTCTTGGGTTCTCAGCCAGGTGAGTTGGATATTTGCTTCCAAGCTTTCGATGCCTAGCTCTGTCATCTTCTTCAGGAAATGAAGTGACGTGGGACCATGTCTAGCAGTATATATGTATACGTCAGTAGGGTTTCCTGCTGCGGGCCAATCAGCAGCTAGTTCCTAGTCCCGACCACCTGCCACATTCTGGTTGGTCGAAGAGGTGGCCAATCAGGAGTTAGTTTCTGATCCCGACTGCCTGCCGTGTGCTGGTGGTCGAAACATGTTGATGGCAGGTTTCCATGCTGTACTCAGCTGTAGGCCCCGTCTCATTTGAAATTATTGCCATCTAGCTGGATTTCGATGGCATTGTGCAATAGTGTAACACAGTCTGGAAATGAGCCACAAGATAGATTTCGGCACCACCACCATCTTGAACAAGACATCAGATTATTGGGACCTGGTCATCGAGAAAGCAAGTTTTGAGATTAGCAAATATGGTCTACTGTCAGAATTTTTTGTACATACGCATGTAA
Organism: Periplaneta americana; assembly: GCF_040183065.1. Taxonomy (NCBI): domain Eukaryota; kingdom Metazoa; phylum Arthropoda; class Insecta; order Blattodea; family Blattidae; genus Periplaneta; species Periplaneta americana. The sequence continues at coordinate 149,403,600 of NC_091132.1, read as the reverse complement.
GATCATTAGTTATTTTAAATCTAAAAAAGTATTCACCAAACTTGCTATGGACCGTTCTAATAACAGTGATGTTAAGGTTTAAAAATCAATTTAGTGTTTAATCTACTTTTCACACTATGAAAATAAGATTGTTAGATTTTCATTCATAGTACTTTCCCACTCCCTCTCCCACAGGTGAAGACTTAGTTCCCGCTTTATAGTGCTCATAGGTGTTCTAGTACTTAATGATGCTGCATGTGGAATTCAAGAAGTTAGGTCCTTTTATGATATTATAACTTTTATTTTCAACAACAATGTGAGTTTTATTCAAACTTGAATCTCACACCCGTCAACAATGGGTATTCCACTCAACACAGCAACACAGTAGTCGTTATTGCACTCCACAGCCGACAATTACAATTCATGAGATTATTGAGAAGAACAATGTACTCATATATTGGTACGTTTAACCTAAGGTCCCGGGTTCGATGCCCGGCCCCGGAACAATTTTTTCCTCGAAATTATTCAATGTACTCCTAATTTCAACTAATGTTCACAAAGCACTATGTACAAAACAAAACTGTCAGTTCCCAGTTCGTTCGCCTTGGCTAGTTCTTCTCGCTCACTCACTCAAGTTCATTGTATGTCTAACCCAAGACTTCCATATAGTTCACTGCACTTCGAACCGAAGACTTCTGGATACGCTGCACTCGCCTGGACGCTGCCACAGTTGCGGTCCTCCTTACGTCGAACTCTGGTCTCGAAGGCTGGCTTCCTTGCTCGCTCGCTGCTGATTCACTCACTCAACTAAACTGACACACACCAAGGCTGCTCGCTCCTTTTATTTATTTAATAACACGTTCTCGATCATTCTGTTCGCGAACTTTCTGGGCCTCCACATGTTTCCTTACTCCTATCTCCTCCGCTCCCCACAGGCTCCCTTTGCCACGCTGCGCTTCATCATCTGCTGAAGCCCGAGCCCCCGCCTTCCTGCCCGCTCGTCTTCTTTCTCCCCAGACGCGCGCGAAACTCCCGACGCGACCAAACACGACTAGAATGTTCGGCCTGCCGCCACAATATAGTGGAAGTGTATCTTTTCTTCAGTCATAGTATTGAAAGAAGGGAACATTGATATCTTTTTATACCTTAAAAAAAACTTTACCCAATACGTTGGTCTTCGAGATACCAGTCTGTTAAAGCCTGCGTTATGCTTTTGTCGATGTACTTAAGGCTCTGTCAAAATTAATATTGATATCTAAAAACAAGGAAGAAAAATAACAAGCTGTTGCTTTGAAAACCCAATTATAGAAATTTCAATTCATTTTTCAGATAGTGTTCAATCAAAGATTCTAAAATGTATTAATTTAGTATCACAAATTATGCAGTCGGAAAATGTAGAGCTTGATAAAGCGTGTTCTCTTATTCAGAATGCAGCTGATAATTTATCTTGCTACCGAAATAATTTTGAAGAAGCAATGACATCAGCTACATCTTTGGCAAAGAGCTGGTGCATTCC